>NC_069000.1:38418197-38425415 GCF_001194135.2 Octopus bimaculoides | reverse complement strand
TTTATTTCTTTTATTTCATCATTTTATCATTTATGTTGCCTCCTAAGTTGTGAAAGAAGGACATTAGGCTCGAAACAACTGATTATTTAACTTTAAAACACAGTTGTTATGGAATTTTCCTTGTTTCTTATTAAGTTTTCATAAGGCGGCAAGCTAACAAATTCGTTACCGCGCCGCACAAAATTGCTCAACGGCATTTCTTCCGGCTCTTTACATTCTGAGTTCAAATGCAGCCGAGGTTGACTATGCCTTTCATCCCTTCAGGGGGGGGGGGGTCGATCAAATAAATACCAGTTGAGTTCTGAGAACGATGTAATCGATTTCACCACTTCTCAGAACTGTTTGATCTTGTCCCAAAATAAGAAGAAACAATTACTGGGTACATAAATTTGTGTCTGACGCTTGTAACACTTTGATGATGTCGATATTGTAATGTAGTGGTGATGTTTCTTCGTTTATTTCAAATACCCACGACCCAAGGGAAACCAGTGGTGAATAGAGTCCACCTTGCGTGACGGGTCGAGTCGCAAGCGAGTCATTTTCAAAATGGCCGCCATACCACGTGAATTGTAAACACAATAAAAATTCAGGAGAGGTGCTGCGTCCCTCTCTCTATCTTTCTCTCTATTTCTCTCTCTATATTATCTTCTTATTTATCTAACTCTCTTTCTCTTTCTGTCAGTTTAAACTTTCGTTTTTTTCCTCTCAATGTACACAATTACACGCGCGCGCTTTTATATACATACAACACTAAAGAGATTTACGGAATAAAATTTATATAAATATAGTGTATATATATATATATATGTATATATTTCGTTTAATTTTGATTGTCGGAAAAGAGTATTCAATACCAGAGTAGTAATTAATAGTATATTTTATTTGGGTCGAGTTAATCGCTACTCTGAGTTTCACAAATAAACGGGTAACTTTATATATATATATAGAGAGAGAGAGAGAGAGAGACATACATATCCACACACACATCTTTTCCCAAATGCTTCTAATTACCCTTTCTCTTTCTCTCTCTCTAGACCCATAAAAGAGACAGTCTTGTGTGATCGGTAAACAACCATGTTTAGATTTACGATTTTCACAACGCTAATTTCTCTGAGAGAAGCATGAATGTCACACAATGTCATTCTTCGTCTACTCCTTTTCACTTTTAGCTTATATAACAAATCTCTCACTTTCTTCTCTCTTTTAATTCCCTATTTCTTTCTCTCTCTCTCTCTCTCTCTCTCTCTCAAACTCACTACTTCAACATTCATTCTTATACATCTACCATTTTCTCTTTCCATTCTAGTTTCTTTTCTCAATTCACGTATAATTCTCTTTCTATTCCATATTTTACTTCCCTTTCTCATGTCCTTCTAGTCGCTCTCATTTTCTCCCGCCTTTTCTCTACCATTATACGCTTCCTATCTCTGTCTTTCTTTCTATCTTTCAACTCTGATATTTCTCTGTTTTCCCCCCCTCTCTTTCTCTCCCTATCTACTTTCCACTCCCTCTGTCTGCTCCTCTCAGTCTTTGTCTCTTATTTCCTTCGTCTCTACTCTCATTCTCTCTCTCTGTCCCTCTCTTTCCTCTCTTTCTCTATCATGTTTTCGTTCTCTTTCTCTATCTCTCTGTTGTCTCTCTCTCTCTCTCTCTATCCCCCTTTCTCTCTGTATCACTTCAGCTTTACTTTCCCTCCCCATCCTTCTACTCGACGACTTACTATCTCAACCAAAAAGCCGCTAGAAACAGCAACTAAATCACAGTGTATATTATACTTCTATTATGCTGAATGCACATCGCATTCTGTCTGCAAAACATTACAACTGGAGATCAACGGTTAATAAGCGTTTCTCTCCATTTCGAACAACAGAAGGGTTGAATTTCTTTTACTCGGCGTAGAACAGGTGTCCCACGCAACCTGATTCAGAGGACACCGGTTTTCTCACCGATGTTTACATTCTTCGCCAATATCCGTTTTGAATCTTTCATTCACTTCAGTTATTGGACAGCAACGATGCTGGGGTCCTACCTTGACGGGTTTTGATCGGGCAAATC
Source organism: Octopus bimaculoides (assembly GCF_001194135.2). Taxonomy (NCBI): domain Eukaryota; kingdom Metazoa; phylum Mollusca; class Cephalopoda; order Octopoda; family Octopodidae; genus Octopus; species Octopus bimaculoides. The sequence continues at coordinate 38,423,360 of NC_069000.1, read as the reverse complement.
ACACACCCATCCCAGTACGTAGGTTTTACGAGGTTAATGCGGAATCGCACCTCTCCTTGAAAAATGCATTTTGTTTTTTGAAAAACTATTTGGTAAATTTTCAGATTAACACCCTCACGATCTTCACTAGGATGTTAGGGTCAGGGTTAGGGTTTAGGGTTGGACGGAATACACACACACACACACACACATATATATATATATAAAACAAATAATAAATGAGTATATGCATATATACGTACAAGTATGTGCATACCTACATCTACCTGTATATATAGGTGCATATCTGGGTACGGGACGTTACAAACAAAACGTAGACAAAAAAATAATAATAACCAGAGTACAGAAAACACACAGGCCACATAGAGAACATTTTCCTTCATCAGCTGCCCCCATTCTAACACAGGCGTTTCGATATATATATATATATATATATTATATATATATACATGACGGTTCAGCTCAAGGTTATTGGAGAAGACACTTCCTCAAAGTGTTACACAGTGGGACTGAACCCAGAACAATTTGTTTGGAAAGCAAATTTCTAACTCCACAGCCATGGCTGCACCTATACATGTGTGAGTCTGTATGTGTGTAACCAAATCTAAACAAGGGAATAAATGATAAAACTATTCCAAACATTAAAAAAAAAATGCTCAGAAAAATGAGTCAATCCCTCTAAACCAGGGGTTTTCAAACTTTTTGACTTGCGGACCCCTTTATATTTCAGGCTTTACCCTTATAAACGCTTATGAAATTTATACATAAATATTTGCTTAAAATATCATATATTTTTACATTTATTTATTTAACAGTATTTAACAAATTGTCAATTAAAAGATTTCGATAAAAAAACATATATAAAATCAAATTGCCCATAAAAAGTATTTGCTGTCCACGGACCCCCCCTGTCTTGTCTTTGCGAACCTCCTGTGGTCCGTGGACCACAGTTTGAAAACCCCTGCTCTGAAATACAAATGTCACTGTAAAACACTACATTGCATCATTTTAACTGTTTCTATGTTAAGCCGGAATATCAAATTACAGGCAACAATTAGTAAACTATCATAATAAACATTCTAACTAAAATCAATTTAATAAGTTATGGTTGCAAAGAGGCATCTTTCATGTATATTTAGCAGAACTCTTTACATCCTTCTCTGACATGCACAGGCATGGCATTGTGACTATGGAGGTCACTTTGTAATTGTGTGATATCAGGTTCAGTGCCATTGCACAGCACATTGGGAAAGTGTCTTCTTTTATACATTGCCTTGGCCCGAATTATGCTTTATGAATGAATCTGGTTGACTGAAACTGTGTGGAAGCCCTATTGTTTCCATGCAACTAGATCTCATAATGCAGGGAAACGGTTGCTTAATCAAGTACCTGCACACCTGGAGAACCACGTTGCAGGTAAACAATTGTAGTGATTAAAAAATAAATGTCCAAATTTACCCCTTCTTGTTGACTCCAATTTTTTTCAGTTATATACTCACACACAACAGATGCCCAAATGCAAACCTGGAAGTACATATAATACTACTCATATTTAATTAATTTCACTTAGTATAACTGAAACAGTTGTAAGGGATAATGATCTATTTGTTGCTGATAATAAACTCTTATTAACTTCAAAATCTCCATCTTCTTCTTTTATATATATACAGGGGTTGGACAAAATAATGGAAACACCTAGCAACACAGCATCATAATTCTGAAGTATCTATAAAACCGTCAAAAGCTTGTTTGTTTTTATGTTTTTGGTTTATTATTAGTGTTGCTTAATATGTTTTGCTAATACTGCTGTTTCTTTTCAGATATCATCAGAGAAAGGTAATTAAAATTCATTAAAATGACAGATCTATCGGACTTTCAAAGAGATCAAATTGTTGGTACTTGTATCGTAGGTGCTAGCATAATTAAAACAGCTGAAATGTTTGGTGTATCAAGAAATACTGTCTCGGAAGTAATGACAGCCTTTGAGAAAGAGGGAAAAACCTCCTCTACGAAACAAAACTTCGGAAGAAAACTAAAACTTTCAGATAGGGATTGTTGGAATCTTACCCGAATTGTTAGAAAGGATCACAAAAGTACAGCTCCCAAAATTACTGCAGAGCTTAATGACCACCTTGAGAACTCAGTTTCCACAAAAACTTTTCGCCAGGAGCTGCACAAAGTTGAATTTCATGGGAGGGCTGCAATCAGAAAACGACTACTTTCAAAAACAAACGTTGCAAAGCGTTTAGAGTGGAGTAAAAACCTATAGAATTGGTCCCTAGAGCAGTGGAAGAATGTTATTTTCTTAGATGAGTCATCCTTTACCTTATTTCTGACTACCAGCTGAGTATACGTGTGGAGATAGCCAAAAGAAACATTTGACCCAGACTGCCTTCTTCCAACTGTTAAACATGGAGGAGGATCTGGGAGGGGGGGGCTATATCTTGGAAATCCGTCAGCCCAGTGGTTTGCCTTCATGGCAGAATTGATAGTCAAGACTATTTAAGCATTTTACCTGATCAAATTCATCCTATGGCTGTGGAACTGTTTCCAGAGGCAAACACAATCTTTCAGGATGATAATGCACCAATTCACAGCTAAAGTTGTTACTGAATAGCCGAGGAACATTCTAGTGAAATTGAACATTTTATCTGGCCACCACAGTCTCCAGATCTCAACATAATAAGTACTGGGGCTGATTCATTCAACTAAAATTCTTTGAGGCAATGCCCCAGCATGGCCACAATCGACTGAAACAAGTAAAAGACAAAAGATAAATAAAAGTTAAACAGGAGAACAGGGCACCACTACATCATGCCAAAAATCCCGACATTGCCATAAGGATACTAGACCACATACTGCTACAGCTTGGGCTTCAAGGGCCCACTGCTCTTCAATATCTTTCCAAAAAGCCTGAGAGACCTACATGGGGTGGATGTAGGTGTTTTCAAAACCAAATTGGATCTCCTACTTTGCGACAAGAAACACATGTGGGCAGTAGCATCAAACTCTCTCATTCACCAAATGCTACATGTCAGAGGAGGTTTCAAGTAGTGAATGTATAGTAAAGCTAACAGTGGTGTCCCAGCATGGCCATAGCCCTTCAGCTGAAACTAGTCAAAGGAAAAAAGATCATTTAAACAACTATTTTTCTACATTTAGTAGCATAATTTTTTATCTGTCTGTACAAGTATCAGCCTAATAAAATATTTTGCTTCAATGTTTTTATGTATTACAGAGAATATCAAAAGATTTTAACCAACATTGTATGTAATAAACTAGGGGTTCCCAACTGAGGTCCACATGAATCTCCAGGAGTCCACAGAAGCTTTAAGGGGGTCCTCAAGTAAAAAAAATTGCACTTTGTGGGTTCATATATAAATTTTGTTTACTAGGGGAGGTACCTGTATTCATTGAAATTTTCAAGATTTATATTGGGAATTTATATTAGGAATATAACGAAATTGTTTCATTGTTAGTTTTTACTAACCTACAAACAAATATTTTATTTCAAAAATTTACATGTGCATATATGGAGTCCACAGACGATAAGATAGCTCTCAGGGGATCCACAAAGAAAATAAGGTTGGGAACCCCTGTAATAGACAGATGGTGACATCTTCTCATTTATAGCTGCTTAGTTGGACAGAAAAAGAGGGATCCGACAGATTAATTTCAGTCTTGTAGTGTAACATCTCATCAGTGTCCACAAAAACACTCACTGCTTATAAACTTACAGCTACTAAGGGATTGATTAAATCTGCTTCACTGATTTTCATTGCCATTCTCATATTATAATGCAGAGCTAGTTTGATTGATAAATTACTGGTGTGTTAGCAGTGTTTAGTTTCATTACTATACTGCATTACTGAGTATATATCTACACTACAGCTAACATTATAGCAACCAGATGTTCTTAGATAGACAAATGTAAAAAGCTTGTTTTCATGTACAAAACTTTTGTGGCTATGGAGATACCGAAAAGTGACAACTGAGTTGATTTTTCATACAAGAGTTTATTAAATAAATAGCAATGCCCCACCTCAGTAGAGTTTGCTCTACTGAGGTGTGGCACTGCCTTTTGAAAATCGTTCCATAATCCTTAACCCATTCATGTCGAAATTTTTCTAGTGAATGAAATTGCCTGAAAATTCACTGATACTATTATTTTAGCCTAAATAACAACTGGAAAAAAGTTTGATTGAAATCCGTTTGATACACTCTGCATACACATTAAGAACATGTTTTATTCTTAGATACAGATCCTACACAAATCACAACTTGTATCAAGAATTTCTTTTATATCTTTATAAATTGTCGGTTTAAATGGACGATCAGCATGAATGGGTTAATCTGAAAATCTACTGAAATTGACAACTGAGTTGATTTGTCTTAACACTTGGAGCATCTCCTGAGACTTCATAGCATTTTAGGCAATCATTTCATCTGCTTCAAATACACTTAGAAACGCAGGTAAGCTTATTAGCAGGTGAGACCTGTTACTTCTTTATGAAGTAAAGAGCAGATGTTCCAGTCAGGCTATATACTGTTTGGGGTAAGATATACTTGTTAGTGGATAATAGACTTTTCTGCTAGTCTTAACTTTCAAATTTGGGATACAAATCCAGCAATAAATTTGATGATAATGTTGGTGGTGGTGGTGGTGGTGGTAGGTGGGAGTAAACGGTTACAGCAACCCCATTGTTCAACTGGCACTTTATTTTATCATCCCATCCCTCCCAAGAATCAAGGGCAAAGTTGACATCGGCAGAATTCGAACTCTGAATGTTATGAGTTAGAAGAAATTCTACTGAACATTTTGTCCAATTTGCAATCAGTCCTCTCTTTTACTCTTTTACTTGTTTCAGTCATTTGACTGCGGCCATGCTGGAGCACCGCCTTTTAGTTGAGCAAATTGACGCCAGGACTTATTCTTTGTAAGCCTAGTACTTATTCTATCTGTCTCTTTTTGCCGAACCGCTAAGTTACGGGTACGTAAACACACCAGCATCGGTTGTCAAGCAATGGTGGGGGGGACAAACACACATACATATATATATATATATACATATATACGACGGGCTTCTTTCAGTTTCCGTCTAGCAAATCCACTCACAAGGCTTTGGTCGGCCCAAGGCTATAGTAGAAGATATTTGCCCAAGG
>NC_069000.1:38415836-38418187 GCF_001194135.2 Octopus bimaculoides | reverse complement strand
AGGAGAAAATATTGATTTCTACAACCAAATAAACAAAATAACAATTATAAGATATTATTTATCAGGAACAACATTCAAAAGTTATATAACATGGGTATCTACCAATTCATTTCCATTAAAGTAACTACCATTTAATAAATAATGCTGTTTATTTCTTACCATTTATATTTTAATAAAGCTTTGATTTTCTATTTTAATTCAGTGCCGTTATAGTTATGTCCCTTGATTTTTCTTCCACGTTAACATTTATTTTCCAATTCTGTTGAGATATATTTTGTAAAATAAACACAGACTGAACATGACGAGCAATTATATCGTTAATTAAGCGAGACTATAATAGCTTAAAGGTAAGGCCAGCCTTGCCGAACAATGTTTAAGTTAAATCATTTGGAAGGGGAACAACTTACAATATAAAATTTGAATTACTTGATTTAAGTCCCAGTTCAAGAGAGGGGAAAGGTCGATTACATCGACCTCAGTAATCAACTGGTATTTATTCTATCGACCCCAATCCCATTCACCTGTAATTTCTACAAACGTCATTTATATGGTTGTATTAAACCGCATTATCTCAGGAGAGTGGATTATAAGTTACGTTATTTTCCAGTTTAAAAATGGTGACCGCACATAACCTGGAAATTATTGTCCGGGCAGTCTTACTAATTATGGAGTCCAGTATCAGAGAGACCCTCTGCAACTTCCGAGACTCTCATAATATTAATTTCACTCTTACAATTTTGGATTTATCTCGAATCCTAATTGCATCGAATTTTTCTGGAATCATCATTCTAATTACAGAGAGAAAGAATAGAAAAAATAAGTTATAAATAATGAGAGAAAGAGGAAGATGGAGGGAGGGAGGGAGAGGGAGAGAGAGAGAGAGAGAGGGAGAGAGAAAGAGAAAGAATAAGAAAGATATCAGGTATGAGCGAAAGAAAGGGAGAGAGAGAGAGAGAGAACAAGAAAGATATAAAGTATGAGCGAAAGAGAGGTGAGAGGAAGGAGAGGGGGAAAGTATAAGAAAATTAATAATGAAAGAAAAGGATAGACAGACAGACAGACAGATAAACAGATAGATAGATAGATAGAGAAAGAGGGAGAAAAGAAAGATACAAAGCATTAGAGAAACGGTAATCTTCAAGTTTAGGGGGATATAAAAAAAAAATATTCAAGGGAAGTAACTGAACGTCTTACCAGTATTCTCCGTACATCTCTGTTTATAAATAAATCACACACGTGATTTGATTGACGTTAGGGTTAGGATTAGGGCTAGGGTGTGATTTATTTATAAACAGCTAGAAGAAAACGGATAATACTGGTAAGTCGTTCAATTATTTCCCTTCAATATTTTTATTTATTTTTTTATCCCCTAAACTTGAAGATTACCTAGAGAAATAATAAATTTTACACACACACGGCAATCATTTCACATACGTGCACAGAATTTCTTAATAACTAAAACAATTCGTAAACTTAAATTTACGTCACCCAAGCATTCTGGCCGTGACTAAACATCCCGCCTCGTCTTTTCACCAGCATAGTACACTTAGTATTGCACTATGTAACCTATTACATTTTTACAATAATACGGTATTGTTAAAGGAAGATTTGGCTGTTATTTCTAAGTAGAACGGTCCTACAGAAGACTCACTCTATAAAGACGTTATGTCCCTTTGAACATATATTTAGTCAATACGAAGGACACGATTGGGAGTTGATAGGCGACAAGTTGTTCAAAGGGAAGTAACTCCTGAAAACATTCAAATTCGACGTAGCGTTTATACATCTTTTATCTTACACTTTCGTCAGTCATTTGAGTGCGGCCATGCTGGGGCACCGCCTTGAAGGGTTTTAGTCGAATAAATCGAGCCCAGAACTTATTTTTTGTTTAAGCTTCGTATTTATTCCATCGGTCTATTTTGCCAGAACCGCTAAGTTACATGTGGTAGGGAACAAACACAGACAACATACATACATACATACATACATACATACATACATACATATATATACATACAGGCATACATACATATATATACTTTTATTCTTTTATTTCTTTCAGTCATTTCACTGCTGACATGCTGGAGCACCGCCTGAAAGGGTATTTTAGTCGAAGAAATCGGCCCAGGACTTATTCTTTGTAAGCCTAGTACTTATTCTATTGACCCGGCGTATATATACTAGTATATATATAAATATATAGTTTTAGGGAAAAGAACCAAGTTTCATGTAAAGATCAATTTAATTTTATTTTTTTATAAATTGATTTTAATTGAGTTTTTACCTGAAATTTTGGATTTTGTCCCTAATATTATTATAATTTACTAGTATATATATATATATATATATAT
>NC_069000.1:38413710-38415138 GCF_001194135.2 Octopus bimaculoides | reverse complement strand
GTGTATCAGTATGCATGTATATGTGTGTGTTTGTGTATGTGTATTTATGTATGCATGTACGCTCTTACACATTGATTGGTATGTGTTGTCCAACCCACTATCCGGCAGCGTCCAATTCTCTAACGGTTTTTTTCAAATGAATCAAGTCATAACCTTATCCATCTATTGTTTTCATAATCAGTCATAATGTCTTACGTCTAAGATGATTCCCATGCTTTCCCTGATGAGAAGGTTACAATTTTAATATCAAAGATCCCTATGGATCACACAGGTTGTAATCCTTTGAAACATATGTAGGAATAAAGTATGCAATTATAACATGCGTTTTCTCCAATCCTTAAATTCTTAAATATATATATATATATATAACCGATTAGCTGAAAGAAACCCGTCGTATATATGTATATGTATGTGTGTGTATATGTTTGTGTGTCTGTGTTTGTCTCCCCAACATCACTTGACAGCCGTTGCTGGTGTGTTTACGTCCCCGTAACTTAGCGGTTCGGCAAAAGAGACCGATAGAATAAGTACTAGGCTTACAGAGGATAAGTCCTGGGGTCGATTTGCTCGACCAAAAGGTGGTGTTCCAGCATGGCCACAGTCAAATGGCTGAAACAAGTAAAAGAGTAAACGAGTATATATATCCATTATAATTAACGAAAAAGAAAAAAGTTGCAGAAATCATTCTCAAATGAGAAGATGATTTATACTTCCAGAAAATTTTTGTTATGACCTCGGGTCGTATTTAATAATTATAATCGTGACATTCTAGAAAAATGTGGTTTAAGTTTGCTGTCACTGATAAATGAATTATTTGCCGAATCAAGGTTAATATGGAGTTAAATACCTTCTCTTCGCTATGAATATTTTACTGTCAAAGACTCAACAATTTGCTAAATAAAATTTGAATAGAATGTAGCTCTTATCTAGTGATAGTAGACTGGTTAACTTTAGAGGACACTGTCTCAATGCCACCCACCCTCCCTCCGTTCGTGCCCCTGCCCCTCTCTCTCCAAATATCATCAATCAAAATTGAACCTTTACAAGGATATCTTTTAATCTTTTATCTTTTGTCATTTGTTTCAGTCACAGGATTGCGGCCATGCTGGGGCACCGCTTTGGAAGGATTTAGTCGAAAAAATCACCTCAATTACTTTTGTATAGGAGTGGTATTTTCTTTATTGGTCTCTTCTGTCCAACTGCTAAATTACGAGGGCGTAAACAAACCAAGCAGTGGAGGATTACAAACACAAAGCTTGGCACACAAACACAAGGACACACGTACACACGCACACACACACACACACACACACACACACAACGACGCACACATACACAAAGACATAAACACAAACGCATACACACACAAACACAAATGCACACACACATACACATACACACAAACACACACACACACACACACACACA
>NC_069000.1:38410727-38413067 GCF_001194135.2 Octopus bimaculoides | reverse complement strand
CACACACAAACACACAGAAACACAAACACACGCATACACACAGAAACACACACACACACACACACACACACACACACACACACTCACATACACACACACAAATACGCTTCATTTAGAACATAAGTCGGACAGATAAACCTAACACACAGAGAAGATAAACATAAATATATAAAGGAAATACCAGAAAGATTTTTAAAATAGGAGAGTCTAAAGGTTTAACTCTTAAAAACCCTTTTACTGCGGAATCAAATTTCATGGCCATTCCAGTAATCATATCAAATATCAACCAAAATAGAAAGAAAGATAACGAATTAGTATTTTCAGAAAGTTACGCTGCTTTGATAGATTTGACCGTGTAGCAACGAAAATAATTTCAAACGTGACATTTCTCAATGCAAGATAGAGGACGTATCTTCTTAATTTCCGCAATAAAATGGTTAAAGATGACCGTAACAATCTGAAGATGGAAGTTGATTAAAGAATAAAAATCAGTAGATTTTTGTTTTAAAAGAACTTGCAAAAGAGAATTTCAGAAGGTTAAAAACTAGGTGAAGAAACGGCAGCAAAAGCTACGAACGCAAAAAGCTTGACTGAGAATTGAGGGCGATAAGGGAACAGTTGGGGATTAGTCTCACTGAAACGAATTTCCAAGGGTCAAAGTAATTCCTGAAAGATTGAAGAATTCTATGAGTCCATTCACGTGTGAGCTCTGGGGCACAATGTTTGAGGATAAGGCCTTGTTGGTTGGAAATGAATGGACATATTTTTGCACATGGTATTATAAACTATAGTTGTATCATCCCTTAGCATCACCATATCCAGACATATTTTCTGCGTCTGTAATTCTATAAGTAATTAATGTTTGTTTGTGTGCGTGTGTGTGTGTGTGTGTGTGTGTGTGTGTGTGTGTGTGTGTGTGTGTGTGTGTGTGTGTGTGTGTGTGTTCTTGAGAGTTTCAAAAATGTCCAAGGCCTGCCCTATTTTCATGACAGCATTCCTATAATTCCACCAGGAGTTAGGGGCCGAAAAAAATGTATACATAGGCGCAGGAGTGGGTGTGTGGTAAGTAGCTTGCTTACCAACCACATGAATCCAGGTTCAGTCCCACTGCGTGGTATCTCGGGCAAATGTCTTCTACTATAGCTTCGGGCCGAACAAAGACTTGTGAGTGGATTTGATAGAAGGAAACTGAAAGAAGCCCATCGTATATATATATATGTGTGTGTGTGTGTGTGTATGTGTGTGTGTGTGTGTGTGTGTGAGTGTGTGTGTGTTTGTGTGTCTGTGTTTGTCCCCCACCATCACTTGACAACCGATGCTGTTGTGCTTACGTCCCCGTAAACTAGTGGTTCGGCAAAAGAGACCGATGGAATAAGTATTAGGCTTACAAAGAATAAGTCCTGTGAGTCAATTTGTTCGACTAAAAGGCGGTGCTCCAGCATGGCCACAGTCAAATGACTGAAACAAATAAAAGAGAGTATACATACATGCACACATATATACATGTATGCACATGTGTGCATGTGTATGTGTGCATATGTGTGTGTGTGTGTGTGGCAGATTATTGCTGGAATGCTTTTAATTGTAGACCGACTCAATCAAAGCCAATGTGAAGCTGAACAAAAGCAACAACATCGATGACACTACCTCATCCTTCCAAGGGGCCAAAACACTGAGTAAATATGGGGCGCTTTGTGATCTCGGACTCCTGTTAAGTGACCCCTATTTTCTCATTTTAAAACTACTGATCTCTAGTATTGCGACTCCTGTTTGTCCATATCGTCACTCCTATTCGCCCGTTTTTGACTCCTATTTTTTCATTTTGTCACTCCTTTTCTCTCCTTTTAGGACTCATGTTCTCCCATTTTGAGACTCCGGTTTTTCTACTCTGTTACTCTTAGCCTCTAGTTTTTGACTGCTATTTTTTTTCCATTTTGAGACTCATATCCTCTCATTTTTGAACTTCTGTTTTCCCATTTTGAAACTCTTATTTTTCCACTTCGTTATTCCTAATCTCCCATTTTTGACTCCTACTTTCTATTTTGTGATTTGTATTTTCCCCCTTTGTGGCTCATATTCTGCCATTTCAAGACTCCTGTTCTCTTGTTTTGAGAATACTATTTTCCACTTTGTTAATCTTATTCTCCCATTTGTGACTCCTATCCTTCCAATTTGTGACTCTCATTCTCCCACTTCGTTACTCCTAATTTCCCATTTTTGACTCCTACTTTCTATTTTGTGATTTGTATTTTTCCCCCTTTGTGGCTCATATTCAGCCATTTTAAGACTCCTGTTCTCTTGTTTTGAGAATACTATCTTCCACTTTGTTAATCTTATTCC
>NC_069000.1:38409845-38410394 GCF_001194135.2 Octopus bimaculoides | reverse complement strand
TTGTGACTCTCATTCTCCCACTTCGTTACTCCTAATTTCCCATTTTTGACTCCTACTTTCTATTTTGTGATTTGTATTTTTCCCCCTTTGTGGCTCATATTCAGCCATTTTAAGACTCCTGTTCTCTTGTTTTGAGAATACTATCTTCCACTTTGTTAATCTTATTCCCCCATTTGTGACTCTTATCCTTCCAATTTGTGACTCTTATTCTCCCACTTTAGGACAAGTTCTACGAACCTGGTCAATCCTCTTCTCCGTTTTTGACTCCTATTTTCTATTTGTGACTCATATTCTTCCATTTTGTGACTCGTATAATCCCATTTCTTGACTATTGTCTTCCATTTCTCTGACTCCCCCCATTTCATTATACCTATTCTTCCATTTTGTGACTCGTATAATCTCATTTCTTGACTATTGTCTTCCATTTCTCTGATTCCCCCCATTTCATTATACCTATTCTTCCATTTTGTGACTCGTATAATCCCATTTCTTGACTATTGTTTTCCATTTCTCTGACTCCCCCCATTTCATTATACCTATTCTTCCATT
>NC_069000.1:38409160-38409835 GCF_001194135.2 Octopus bimaculoides | reverse complement strand
CATTTTGTGACTCGTATAATCCCATTTCTTGACTATTGTTTTCCATTTCTCTGACTCCCCCCATTTCATTATACCTATTCTTCCATTTTGTGACTTCGCTTCACCCCTTCTAATTTGTGACCATATTTTATCATTTTATATCCCCCATTTTCCCATATTTGTGACTCAAACCTGACTGTATTTTCCCATTTAGAACTCATCATTTACCTATTTCATAACCTCATTTTGTGATCCCATCGTCATATTTTGAACACCAATCTTCACCTCATATCATAAGCCCAGTGGTTTCAGCAAGCCTACTAGCACCCTAGTTCAAACTAATGGTATACTGTTAGCACTGTTGGCACTCCGTCGCTTATGACGTCGAGGGGTCCAGTCGATCCGATCAACGGAACAGCCTGCTCGTGAAATTAACGTGCAAGTGGCTGAGCACTCCACAGACACGTGTACCCTTAGCATAGTTCTCGGGGATATTCAGCGTGACACAGTGTGACAAGGCTGACCCTTTGAATTACAGGCACAACAGACACAGGAAGTAAGAGTGAGAGATAGTTGTGGTGGAAGAGTACAGCAGGGTTCGCCACCACCCCCTGCCGGAGCCTCGTGGAGCTTTAGGTGTTTTCGCTCAATAAACCCTCACAACGCCCGGTCTGGGAATCGAAACCGCGGTCATAT
>NC_069000.1:38407636-38407842 GCF_001194135.2 Octopus bimaculoides | reverse complement strand
CAGAAAGGAGAAAGCTAATTCGAAGACAACATATCCAATCCATCACTGGAACTGTAAAAATCTGTAAAACTTTCCAGAAGTTTATCATTTAAATATATATGAGCATGTCTAGATATGTAACTATATGTATGAGAATACATACATAGTATAAAACACACAAATCTGCACACATACATACATATATACATACATACATACATACATAC
>NC_069000.1:38404269-38407626 GCF_001194135.2 Octopus bimaculoides | reverse complement strand
GGTTCCCAAACACATAAAAATAATACATATACATAAAATCACAGAAGGTAGAAATATATATATTCTAATAAAATAGAAATAGAACGGCCAATCAAAAATGTTAAATATAAACTCATAAAAATTCAAAAACTACCAAAAAAACCTAATAGACAAATATAAAATTAATAAAGGTAACAATAAAATAAAATAAAATATATAAATGTCCACCGACTGAAAAGGTTTTATCAGACGATTAAAATATAAAATTTTTTTTTTTTTTTAATTGTTAAAAAAATATTTGAAAAAATATTTGAAAAAATGTCAAAGTTGACAAGTTCAGATTTATGCCCGTGATTATTGGGGCCAAGGGATATGTAACGCACTGGCTAAATACCAATCTTCAGGAATTAGGCTTCTCAAAACCAGAAAGGAGAAAGCTAATTCGAAGACAACATATCCAATCCATCACTGGAACTGTAAAAATCTGTAAAACTTTCCAGAAGTTTATCATTTAAATATATATGAGCATGTCTAGATATGTAACTATATGTATGAGAATACATACATAGTATAAAACACACAAATCTGCACACATACATACATATATACATACATACATACATACATACATACATACACACATGCGATATCTAAATCACTTCCCTCACAGATATACGAGGGAGTGCTGAAAAGTTCCTGCATCTGACACGACGCTATGGAGGAAGTGCTTGAGGTCGAGGTTTCTAACCCTACGACCCACCCAAGAATAATGAGCGATGAAAATGGGTAGATGGATGGATGGATGGATAGATGGATGGATGGATGAACATCAAAAAAGATTTCGACGTCGTCTAACACAAAATTATACTAAAGAGGTTCCCGGGCGATCTTACGGGACGAGTCCTAGATATCGGCCTTTTCCGTAAAAAGTGTCTTCGGCGATTTTTACCAAAGATCGGCCTTTTCCGTAAAAAGTGTTGGAGAAAAACAGGGAAACGTCGTCTAAAAGCGAAAGACATACAGAGAGCGCGATTTATTTTGAAGGGTTTAGGGTTAGGGTTAGGGTTTGGGTTTTAGGGTTTGGGTTAGGGAATAGCGTCCCTAACCGTAACTCTAACCCTAACCCTAAACACTAACCCTAACCCTAACACCGTAGTGAAGATCGTGCGGGTGTTACGGAAAAGGCCGATCTTTGGTAAAGGTCACCGAAGACATTTTTTACGAAAAGGCCGATATTTAGGACTCGTACCGTAAGATCGCCCGGGAACCTCTTTAGTATAATTTTGTGTTAGACGACGTCGAAATCTTCTAACCATCATTTTACGACCACACTTATTTAAAACTTCTGTTAAGTTTCTAAAAACTCCTTACTGTGCATTTACAACAAAATCATCGTTATACACTTCCATTCTCTGATATCACCATTCAATCCTTTCAAAAGCATAACACACTAGTCCCGATTATAGACAGTAATAGGAAAGCTGATAGTCCAAAGACAGCTATTGTTGAGAATCAAGTCCACAAAACTGTCATAGTTTAGTCAGACAAATCGCCACGAATCACTGCCGAAGACGAACCTGACGAGAGCAACAGGCCATCAAAGACGTTGGCCAGAAACAAGAGCTTGGCTAATTGTATGCAGGCGCAGGAGTGGCTGTGTGGTAAGTAGGTTGCTTACCAACCACATGGTTCCGGGTTCATTCCCACTGCGTGGCACCTTGGGCAAGTGTCTTCTACTATAGCCTCGGGCCGACCAAAGCCTTGTGAGTGGATTTGGTAGATGGAAACTGAAAGAAGCCCGTCGTATATATATATATATATATATATATATATGTATGTATATATATATGTATGTATGTATGTATGTATGTGTGTGTATATGTTTGTGTGTCTGTGTTTATCCCTCTAGAATTGCTTGACAACCGATGCTGGTGTGTTTATGTCACCGTCTATTAGCGGTTCGGCGAAAAGAGACCGATAGAATAAGTACTAGGCTTACAAAGAATAAGTCCCGGGGTCGCTTTGCTCGACTAAAGGCGGTGCTCCAGCATGGCCACAGTCAAATGACTAAAACAAGTAAAAGAGTAAAGAAACATAGGGAACCTGAATGTCTTGGCAAGTTGACCCCTGGACGCAAGTGGGGCATCTACCTAATGAGTTTGTTTTGTACATTTTAGCTCTAAAATATAATTACAAACTTTATCTATAGAGCTTAACAGAAGTTACTACTGGGCAATATTTTCCTTGGCTTAGTTTGTTATGTACGTCTTAGGTCCGTAATTCAGTACCAAGGTAATGGAATTAACATTACACACTCACTGTTATTTGTCACGTCTGCTAGCTCAGAACCGTCTCGAAATATATCGGTTGACTTATTATTTTCATTCTCACCGAAATGTTTTGTTGTCGGCAAAGCAGTAAAAGAGCAACAGCATTTGAAGGTGTAAAAATACTGAAATGTCAATGTAATTGTTTTTCATGGTTGATTAAATAAATACATTGAAAGAGAAATGAAACTCTTACCGTTCTAACATGACGTACATAAACTACAGACTTCAGATCTGAAGGTGAACTTGCATCGTTGACCTTTGATGGTGTTAATGCTAACTTTGGTATCATATAACCAGTTGGTAACGAGTCGAAGGTCAAGCCAACATGCGAACAAACTAGTCTTATGAGACGTAACTAACTGACACTCCGTCGGTTACGACAACGACGAGGATTCCAGTTAACCCGATCAACGGAACAACCAGCTCGTGAGATTAACGTGCAAGTAGCTTAGCATTCCACAGACATGTGTACCCTTAACATATTTGTCAAGGAGAGTCAGTGTTACACAGAGTGTGACAAAGCTGGCCCTTTGAAATACAGGTACTACTCATTTTTGCCAGCTCAGTGGACTGGAGCAATGTGAAATATAGTGTCTTGATCGCTGAGCAACGCGAGATGAAGGGCTTGAAACCACGAACTCGCGATTATGAGTACAGCACCCTAACCACTAGACCACGCATCCTCACATATATGAGGTGCTGAAAAGTTCCTGGCTCTAAGGGTATCGCAAAAGGTCTGGCTGGAGAGAGAGAGAGAGAGAGAGAGAGAGAGAGAGAGAAGGAGAGAGGGTGAGAAAGAGAGGATGAGAGAGATAAAGAATGTGAAAGAGATGGAAATATGATATAAATTCGAATGAAATACATTTAGGGAATCGATACATGAAATGTTTGTAAAGTTATCGGTAAAATCAAATAAAGGTACCATCTGATTATCTTTATAAATATGTTTTTTTTAAGTGAGTTTATTTTAAAATAATTCGCATTAATTTGAATATAGATCATATCAGATCAATTTTGCATGTATGTATGTATGTATGTATGTATGTGT
>NC_069000.1:38399111-38404005 GCF_001194135.2 Octopus bimaculoides | reverse complement strand
TATATATATGTATGTATATACGTATAGGCATACATACACAAACGCACGCACACACATACATACTTACACACGCACTCACATATACATACGTATACATACGTATGTATACACACACATTCACGTACATATATAAATGTCAGGTCCCAGCGGTACCAACATCACATTTGTCTTCAAGCTTTTCCCCCGAAACGGCCTGCGTTTGAAGTGAATCACCACAATGAATACCTACAGAACCGTTTTATCTTTATGTGCTCTGGCCATTCTGAATCTGGACGTGTGTCTGGTTACAGAAGCCTTGCAGTACGGAGATCAGGATAAGCCTTCTAATAAGACAGATGTTGAGGTAATCTCCTATTTTTCACTTAAGTTTTCAATGCAGTGAGCAATAAAAATTACACACGATTATGAGGTGAGGAAAAGACGTTTCCAAGGGAGAGAATTCAGGACGTGTTTCTATGTCATTTTGTCAATGACAGAACACTAGCAATATGCCTGGAAATAAATTTGTTTTTAAGTACCGTACTTACCGACAACGCATGTGGTTGGAGTTTTGTGCTCTTTATCACAAGGTTGTAGTTTCAATTCCCAGAGCAGCGGGCTGGTACTTTATTTTATCGGTAATTTTTGCCGAACCGCTTAGTTACGAGGACGTATACACACTAACATTGGTTGTCAAGTGATGGTGGGGGACAAACACAGACAAATAGACACACACACACTCACATGTATATATGTGTATACGACAAGCTTCTTTCAGTTTCCATCAACCAAATCCAGCCTCAAGACTTTGGTCAGTCTAAGGCTATTGTAGAAAACGCTTGCCCAAGTAGCCACACAGTAGGAATGAGCCCGGAATCATGTGGTTGGGAGATCGAATGTCATTGAATAGAGAACCAGGTGAACATAAGTCAGCTAGGTACATTAATCAAGCCAAACTATCGTAATCTGTTAGCTCAAACGAAAAATTGCATACACTTCGTCGGCAGTTACAGGGGACGATCACATTGTCTCCTTTATATTGGCTTTCCCAGTATGCATAACACACATCTGATACATGTTTTATAACATTTACCTTCTATTTGTTTCAGTTATTAGACTGTGGCCATGCTGGGGCATCGATTTAAAGAATTTTGGTCGAACAAATGGACAACAATACTTACATTTTTTAAAGCCTGATACTTACTCTAATCGGTGTGCTTTGCTGAATCGTTAAGTTGCGGGGATATAAACACACCGATCGCAATGTTGCACTTTGAAGAGACCACTTCAGTGACTGACTAGTGGTGCAAAATTCTGTTGTCTATCAAGAGGGACGCATGTCAGAAGATGACACAAATTCATCTGTTAGTTTTTGCGTCAGCTACCTTTCTGCAACGTTTACGGCTATCTAGGGTTGCTGTTGCTGTTGTTGTTTAGTCCAAACCTATCTCCCGTTTGAGCAGACATATGACCAAGGGTTTTCTTGTCAGAACTACCCTGTTCCTCCTGGAGGTGGAAGGGTATGATTTGAGAGATATTGGTATGTTGTTTCTTGGAAGTTGAACAACCACATAGAGACAACATTCTATGATAGCGCTCGGAGTCTCTGTAAAAGTCGCCAATGAACGAAATGTTGAATGTATGTATGTATATATATATGTTAATGTATCCTGTATCCGAAAAAGAAACACAATCTAAAGTATAAAGCAGAAAAATATTTATAAATAATTAAGTCTATGTCCGATCATAGAGGGACCAATGGTTTCGCATCTACAAAGAGCTTAGCTCCATGAATGTCTCATCAGACTCTAAAGCCGAAGATAATGTAATTGAGAGAGACGCGTGGTGGGTGGGGTGAGAAAGAAGAAAGAAAGCGAGTGAGAATGAAAGAAAGCAATATCTTGTACATTGGTAATTGTTTTAATTTTATTTATCTTTTATTTTCTACAGGGCTATTTGAGACGCTATGGCTATTTGACTGAAAGATCTTATAGTTCTGCATCCTTAGGAGAAATGGCCGACGCTCTCAAGTAAGGCAGATCACTTAAATTATTTCATTGTATAAAAGTACCTTGGGATTTGAACCCACATCCCTTAAAGACTCCGGCCAAGTGCTTTACCATTAAGCTAAACTGCCCGTTGACGAATTAATTCGCAATTTTAGACGCTTTGAAGCTGAATACACAACTACGAGCATATAAAAATATAGCGTCTAAAATTTCGGATTAACTAGCTTAATGGCCGGAGTCTTCAAGGGATGTAGGCTCGAGTCCTATGGCTGGTTATTGACAAATTGTTCCGCTTTCTAAGGGTAATTTACCCAATATTTCTGCTGTTCTAACGGCGTTTCTGTGTTCGAAAATAAATTATCAACTTATTTGTAACTTACAATACACATTTCGACACTCATAAAAAAACAAAAGTTAGTTTGTTTACACACACACACACACACACACACACACACACACACACACATAATCAATTCAAATAAATGAATAAAATAGACAGACAACATGAGAACGTGCTCAAGAAATATATTAGCTTGACGTTCGGTGAAAAGAGTATGTTTGAGGTTTTGAACGCAGCTCTTTGTCGGAAAGGAGAAAGGGAAAAGTCCGAAGAAGGAAAAGAAATCACCAGTAGCATGTGGAATTACGAGGGGGTACCCAAATGAAATCAGAATTTTGTAATATTATTTTATTCACTTAGTTTTACTTCTTTGCACTTTTATCGCCTTCAAAGTATTCTCCATTTGAAGCAACGCATCGGTCCAGACACGTTTTCGATTATTCGAAGCGGGGCTGGAACGCTTCCGATGGGATGCCTTTTAATGCTTCCGTCGTTCCTTCTTCACCTTTTCCACATCTGCAAATCCCGTAGCACCAGCTTTCATCACCAGTAATCACCTCCAAAAACAGGTCAGGATCAACTTCCAATTTTTCTTTCAGTTCATGACACACATTCAGTTATAACTACTTTTGATCTTCCGTGAGCAAGCGAGGCACAAATTTTGCTGCAACTTTTTTTCATTCGCAATTCCTCATTCAAAATTCGTTGGCAGGAACTCCAGGATACACCAGTCATATCAACAAGTTCATCAGTTGTTCAGTGACGGTGCACCAAGATCAGTTCATGAAGTTTCCTGATGTTTTTATTCGTTCGGGAAGTCGACGTTCGTCGAGAACGAGGTCGGTCTTCAAGCGACAAGCGATCATTCCTAAAGCTTCCAAACCACTCTTAAACAAGTATTTTGTTCATGGCAGCGTCCTTGTAAGCTGTTTAAAGCATGACAACTGTTTCAGCTGCTGTTTTCCCAAGTAGAATACAAAATTTCATGGTAGCACGCTGTTCCTTCGTTTCAGCCATTGAATTAAGTAATCCATATCCTCTATTGCGCATTATGTAATTCTTCTCTTATATCAATCGACAAATCTATACCAGCAAGTGACAGATTTCTAGATAGCAGTTGACAGTATATGATTTTGTAGTCCCATAGCACAGTATGCCGGACAAGTGTCTTCCATTGTAGTCCCGCGCCGACCAATGCCTTGTGAGTGAATTTGGTAGACGGTAACTGTATGGAAGCCCATCGTGTATGTATGTATGTATGTATGTACGTATGTATGTATTTGTGCTTTTGTTTGTTCCCCGCTCCCACTACTTGATAACGGGTTTAATTTATTTTACATCCCCGTAACTTAACGGTTCAGAAAAAGGCATCGATAGAATAAGTACTAGCCTTAAGAAATTACTGGAATCAATTTATTCGACTAAAACCCTAAAAGGCGGTGGTCCAGCATGGCCGTAGTCTAATAATTGAAACAAGTATAAAATAAAAATATTTCATTCATACTGAGTGAAGGGAGTGGCTGCGTGGTAAGTAGCTTGCTTACCAACCACATGGCTCCGGGTTCAGTCCCACTGCGTGGCACCTTGGGCAAATGTCTTCTACTATAGCCTCGGGCCGACCAAAGCCTTGTGAGTGGATTTGGTAGATGGAAACTGAAAGAAGCCCGTCGTATGTGTGTGTGTGTGTGTGTGTGTGTGTGTGTGTGTGTGTCTGTGTTTGTCCCCCCCCAACATCGTTTGACAACCGATGCTGATGTGTTTACGTCCCCGTAAATTAGCGGTTCGGCAAAATAGACCGATAGAATAAGTACTAGGCTTGCGAAGAATAAGTCCTGGGGTCGATTTGCTCGACTAAAGGCGGTGCTCCAGCACGGCCGCAGTCAAATGACTGAAACAAGTAAAAGAGAGTAAAAAGAGAGAGAAGGATCGAACTCGAAATATACTATAAATGGCCTTTTGAAGGTTATCCAATTTATTTGTGCTCACTGTTGATTAGAGACTGCCCAGACAGTTGTAAGGTTATAAACCAGTAAAAGTTAACATAACAAGTTCACCTTCAGAGCTGAAGCTTGCAGTTCGTCATAGTACGATAAGTATAGCTTCGTTTTATATTGTTAAATATTTTCACTTCACCAATCACGAAAGAATCCGCATTGACATTTTAATGTCTTTGCATGTCAAAATGCTGTTGCTCTTTTATTACCTCACTGTTCACTGAACAATTCGGTGAAAATGAAAGTAATAAGAAGTCAACCAGTATACTTCAAGATCATCCTTGAGCTAGCAGACGTGAGAAAATATCATTGACAATGTTATGTTAAGATTATATGGTTATATCTGACCTTGGACACGGCTTACTCTTTGCATTTAAAATATATAGAAACAAACCAAACCAAGTACACACACACACACACACACACACACACACGCTGCCCCAGCAACAGCTCTTAAGTTCATATCCATTTTTTATTTTTTGTTGTCATAGTTATGTTCTTTGGTTTTCGCTAGACTTTTTATATTCATTTTCTAATTTTTGATATTTTATTTTTTTTATTTTTTACCTCTT
>NC_069000.1:38397606-38398517 GCF_001194135.2 Octopus bimaculoides | reverse complement strand
TAAAATAGATTTAAATAAGTTAAATACATTAAACCTATGAAATAAAATTTTAAAAGAAATGTTATTGTTATATTTGGGGATGGTCGTATTTTTGCCAGTTAACCACCTGCTCTATATACATGATCTTTACTTCAGCTTTATTATTATTAATATCTTTATTTTAGTGTTCTTTAAGAGAGGGCACAGGAGGTGTGACGAAAGATTTCAGACACTAAAATAAGAATAATCCTACTATAGGCACAAGGTCTGAAATTTTGGGGGAGAGGACTAGTCGATTACCTCGACCCTAGTTTTTCACTGGGACTTAATTTATCGACCCCGGAAGGATGAAAGCAAATTTAACCTAAACGGATTCGAACTCAGAACGTAAAGACGGGCGAAATACCGCTAAGTATTTTGCCAGGTGTGCTACCGATTCTGCCGGCTCATAATAATAAAGCTGAAGAGAAGACCAAGTATATAGGGCGTGAGGGTAACTGACAATAATATGACCATCCCCAAGTATAACAATAGGCTTCAATACACGATTTCATATCAAGAATCTTGCAAAACAAATACATAAACGCAATTACGTTCCTGGTTTTAAGGGTCTTTCGAGACGTTTTCAACACAGTAGTTATCACCGTAATATTATTCAAATTTTCAATGGATAAAAGTTTGATCCGTTCGTATAGTTAGTAATCTGATGTAGTAAGGAAACACAATAGAAGTATATATCATATCCTTTGTCTTTTATTAGTTTCAATTATTAGACTGCGGCCATACTGGGGCACCATCTTGAAGAACTTTTAATTGAATGAATCAATCCCAGTGCTTATTTTAGTTCCTCAAGAATGGTACTTACTCTATCGCTCCCTTTTGCTGCCCCGTTAAGTTACGGGAACGTAAGCACACCAACACTGGTTGTATAT
>NC_069000.1:38395133-38397542 GCF_001194135.2 Octopus bimaculoides | reverse complement strand
TATATATATAGACATATGTGCATACATACATACATATATATTTGCATTCTTCAAAACTTGCACTAAGCATAAGTAGAAGGTAAAATTACTACCTGCTTTTATAGCAAGTTGATGCAGGTAGTTTATCCCATCCCCCTCCGACTTTTAGTTCATGCAATTGAAAAAACTACATTATTTATGAGATGACCAATATATTTTATTCGATTTCAGGAAGTTTCAAGATTTTCTTCAACTTAACGTCACGGGGCAAGTTGACCAAGCTACATTAAAGGTTATGTCAATGCCTCGTTGTGGTGTCTCTGATGTTATGAACACAGAACATTCAAAAGGCAAGTCGTTTTTCAGTGTCATTGTATATAAGTGCAGGTATAGCACCCCGACTTTCTGGACACATATTGTTCGGAAACTCTTAAAATCCGCATTGATTTGGTTTCAAATTTTGGCACAAGGACAGCAACTTTGGGGGTGGGATAATTATTATATTGACCCCAGTACTCAACTGGTATTTATTTTTATCGATCCTGAAAGGAGGAAAGGTAAAGTCGAGATCGGCGGAATTTGAACTCAGAACGTAAAGACGGACAAAATGCTGCTAAGTGTCCCCCGTCTCCGGAGCGCTAACGATTCCGCCAGTTCGTCGGCCCTTCAACCTGTATAATATATTGATTTCAAATTTTGGCACAAGGCCAGCAGTTTCGGGGAAAGGGACAAGGCGGTTACACCTACCACAGTACTCAATTGGTAATTATTTTCATTGACCTCGAAAGACCACATAGGCGGAATTTGAACTCAGAACGTATTTTTCCCGGAGTGCTAACGATTCTGCCAGCTCGCCGCCTTATAATAATCCGCACTAATTTACGAGCAGGAACTTCCCGTAGCTGCCAAACTAGTTTACTTGGCGGCTCTGTTTCACAGTACCTTTCACAGCACGCTATTAATAAACTTACTTCTTTATTTTGTTGTGTCTGGGGAGAGTCATACTGCCTTAATATCTAACACACTAACCGGTTCAATTTCCACTCATTTATTATTTATATTTTTACCTTCCCAAAATTTTCATTGCTTTTACAACCTTGTTAAGTTTGCAAAAGCAACGAAAATTTTGGAAGACACACACAAAACAAAAAATAATAATAATAATGATAATAATAATAAATGAGTGGAATTTGAATCGGTGAGTGTGTTAGATATTAAGGTAGTATGACATTTCTCAGACACAACAAAATGTGTTTCAATACACGAATTCACATAAAGAATCTTGCAAATTAGAAACTTGATAATGTCAAAACAACGTGAAACGAAATACAAAAGTAAACTACAGAAGAGAAGACAAAACAAAAGTTGAATTTTTTGTCTGTTAATTCTTCGATATTTCTGTGTCAGGATCCTTTCATCATGTGGAAAAATGCGAAATGGAATAAAGCTATTGTTGTCGCTCAGATCTATGAGAGAAGGTAATGATATGTGCAAATTGGGTTTGTTATAGTAACCGGTCTGCTTCGTATAGTTTTTGTCTGTCGTTCAATGCTGGTTTCAGTTTATGATTCGTGTAGCATCCCTGATGTGACAAGCTACTCAACTCCATCCACCCATCCGTCCTCTCTACCCTCTATTCATGAGAGTGCTGCATGGGCAGAGTCACCTGGCACTTTCTCCACAGGGTCCTATCACAAGCAACCATCGTTACACTTTCTGACCAAATGAGGCTATGAATATTATTCAACCATCTCGTTCTTGGTCAACCACTAATGTCTCCTGCTGGTTGGCTCGGCTTGAAGAAACCCTCTTGCGATTCTTTCCCGTGATATTCTAAGCACATGTCCGTAATAGCGGATCTGTGATCTCTCCGTGCGGAGAAGTAGCGGCACGACCAGAAGAGACTCTTTGATCTCCGAGTTACCGACCTTGTCGAATAACGTTACTCCAGAATCCTTCCGAGGGACCCCGTTTCGGCCTCTTATATTCTCGATCATACCCATTACCAAACATTGACCATCGGTGAAGATAGACAAAAAGTAAGTAATAATGTTTATACATAAGTTACCTTCCTTAAAAACCACACAATTTTCTTTTGCAGTGGTGAAATGGAATATAACTCGATTGACATACAAATTCATAAAGTACTCACAAAAAATATCTCAGAATGATGCCAGGTTTGTATTCTTATAATAATGTCTCATGTTCTGTTATTCTGATCACATCTGACAAGAACTACATTATGTTACTCGATCGGTTATGTTGCACAAAATTGCATAGTAAATTTTCTAACGTATCTGAAACCCATGGATTGTATAGAAAATAATACAGTTACATATTGCGCATACACACGCACGCACACATACACACACACACACACACACTCACACACACACACACACACACACACACACGTATACATATATATAT
>NC_069000.1:38390463-38393033 GCF_001194135.2 Octopus bimaculoides | reverse complement strand
GTGTGTGTGTGTGTGTGTGTGTGTGTGTGTGTGTGTGTGATTGTGTGTCTGTGTTTGTCCCCCCAACATCGCTTGACAACCGATGGTGGTGTGTTTACGTCCCCGTAACTTAGCGGTTCGGCAAAAGAGACCGATAGAATAAGTACTAGGCTTACAAAGAATAAGTCCCGGGGTCGATTTACTCGACTAAAGGCGGTGTCCCAGCATGACCGCAGCCAAAATGACTGAAACAAGTAAAAAGAAAAAGAAGAAAAAGAAAATATGTATGTATGTATGTATATAAGAAAACATACTTTTGAAATGAATCAGTTACAGCCTTAAAATAGAAGCTAGACTCGGATATGTGGATAATACTTTCACTTTCTGTTTTCATCATGCCCCGAAACTTATGAGCACCATATATATGTCTAAAGAACCCTTTGGTCATGAATGACCATGGGATTGCACCTAGAAAGTTCCCCTGTCAAGCACAAGTCCGGGCAAGGTTGTTTATGGAAGACCAGCAGTCACTCATGCGTACCAGTCTCTCTTGTGCATGCCACCGATGTTATCAAAGGTAAAGGCAAAGAATGATACAGGTTGGCGCCAGTGACGTCACAACTCATTTCAACAGCTGAGTAAACTGGAGCAACGTGAAATAAATTGTCTTACTTAATAATATAACACCGAGCCCAGTCCGGGAATCGATCTCACTACCTCATCATTGTGAGACTGATGCTTTAACCACTGAGCAATGAGCCTTTACTATACTAATCACTATGGAAAAGAGGGAAAAATTTAATGTAAGTTCATTGGATGTTACCGTTCCGAGTTTTCGGACTCATAGGGTTGGATACCCGGTTTTCATGGCGTATAAGTGGCCGAGATCACAACATCCTCTTTGAACGGGATGTGATTTCGTTGCAAGACTACTTACTTACATTTGAGCCGGCTGGAGCAACGTGAAATGAAATGCTTTGCTCAAGAAACGTCACGCACCATCCGGTTCGAGAATCGAAACCACGATCTAGTGATCGGGAGTGCAACACTTAAACCATTAAGCCACACGCTTTCATATGGAAAGGGAAACAACCAATAAAAAGAAAAAGAAAAGCTACAATCTTTCGATTTATTGGTACAGCACTAAAAATTAAGTCTGAAACCAAATGTGTATCGAAAGCCGATTTTTACATAACTCCACCTAAGGTACAAAAGGCTACAATTCTTAGTATAAGAAAAGACATCGTCAGATATCAGCACTATTAGAATACATTTAGCCGCCAACACGTGTATCTATATTAAGGATTAGTAAGTATATACCATATTTACCTATGTATAAGACGCATTATCACATAAGACGAATTCCTAAATTTGTGGATAAGTATATTTTGTAGAAAAACAAATTAAATATGTTTCTTCCTATAGTCAGACATTCTGTTTCCCACCAATATTCGACGCATGGCAGTTTTTCTGTTACATTTATGAATAGTGTTTGTCATTTCAGTCGCTTGACAAGCGGTATCAGTTTGTTTACGTCCACGTGATCTAGCGGTTTGACAAAACTGAGGGATAGAATTAGTATTAGACTTTTAAAAAGTGCTATGAGCAATTTGTTCGACTAAAATCCTTCACGGCAGTGCTCCAGCTTGGCTGCAATCTAGTGACTGAAACAAATAAAACATAACAGATTATTATTTCACTCGTTTCAGTCATTTGACCGAGGCCATGCTGGAACATCGCCTTAAAAAGGCTTTTAGTCGAAGAAATTGACCCCAAGACTTATTCTGCGTAGTACTTATTCTATCGTTCTGTTTTGCCGAACCGTTAAGTAACGGGGACGTAAACACACCAATATCAGGGGACAAACACAAAGACACACACACATATATATATGATGGCCTTTTTTCAGTTTCCATCTACCAGATCCACTCAGAAGGCTTTGCTCAGTCCGGAGCTATTGTAGAAGACACTTGCCCAAGGCGCCACGCAGTGGGACTGAACCCGGAACTACGTGGCTGGTAAGCAAGCTTCTTACCACCCAGCCACATCTGCGCCAATACATATTAGTATACATTTTTGTATTTAAATGTTTAAAGGAATTCAGTGAAGCTAAAACTTAATGTTATAAATTTTTATTTTTTAGTTGGAGTCTTAGCCCACGCCTTTTTCCCCATTCCCCGCCCAATAGGCGGTGATACTCACTTTGATGATGACGAAGCATGGACCATAGGTGGTGGAAAAGGAGTTGATTTATTCTACATAGCTACGCATGAATTTGGTCATGCCCTTGGTCTACCCCATTCGGGAAACAAAGAGTCAGTGATGAAGCCGTACTATGCGGGTTACATACCAAACTTGAAACTCCATTCTGATGATGTAAAAGAAATTCAGAAAAGATATGGTAAGTAACAGCTACTTGCAGGGGCGGACTGAAAGTATTAAGGGCCTTCGGGTATAACTGTTTACCAGGCCCCTTAGCATTGATATCAGTAGAGTTAACATGTAGATTGCAGGCTCCTCAGAGCTCCGGGTCCTCGGGTAGTGCCCGATTGACCGAAGGCACTTGGGTATGTCATATATATATATATATA
>NC_069000.1:38387887-38389009 GCF_001194135.2 Octopus bimaculoides | reverse complement strand
TATATATGTATGTATGTATGTATATGTATATATATATATATAGCAATAAGAAAATGGAGGGGAATATGTGGTACTCATCAACTTGCAGACATTGTATTATGTCAATTTGCCTGTTTATTTTTCAAGAGGACAGGACAATAAAAACAATATACAAACACATATGACATATTATGTCATATCAGTAATAAAAAATCAAAAAGGACATCTAGTGACCGAAGAAGGGACAATGTCTTACAGCTGTTTCAGCCTAGAGGTGACATGCCTTATTCTATCTATATAACACCAGTAAGCTGGAGTAACTGATATATATATATATATATATATATGCATGCATGTATGTATGTATGTATGTATGTATATCCATACTAGTATGTATGTATGTATGTATGTATAGCTTAGATACCTATCTCTCCAGCCTGATGATGGGGGCAGGATTTACCAAATGTTTATATGCCTCCACTATTGTTTGCATATCTTTGACTTTTTACGAACTACATCTACTAAAAAAAAAAATTAAAAAAACAATTTTCGGACCTGTAACACCATACCATCTCCCCTTTAATTCTCCGTGTCTTTGCGCGCTGTGTCAATTTGTTCTGTTAATACATAAATATATATAGATTTATACATGAATATTCATCGTCTGAATATTATCAGTGTTTATCTTCTCTCAAATTAACATGTATATATACATATACATATATATTATCTAGCCCAAGAGGTTTTAATTGTTTATTTGCATTATCATCACCATATCTGCTTACCTGGATTCTATATATAGCTAGCGTGAAAAAAACTCATAAGGGAAAAATCATTTATTCCCCAAAATATATTTATTTATATAAGGGCATTACTATACATGAATGCCTCACGCTAAGAGGGACTCTAAGGTCAAACTATATGTATATATATATATATATACATATATACACACACACACACATATATATATATATATATATAAATAAGCAACAGGGATATCTAGAGGTAATGCAGTACGATCGTTTCATGCAACTCCATTTAATTGAACAATCGTACTGCATTACCTCTGGATATCCCTGTTGTTTAATTTGATTTTAATCACCTTACTTTGAAATTGTATGGATAATACTGTACTAAATT
>NC_069000.1:38385082-38387651 GCF_001194135.2 Octopus bimaculoides | reverse complement strand
TGTGTGTGTGTGTGTGTGTGTACTATAATTTAGTGGGCATTCATCAAGTTGAGGGGAAATAGCTTATTAATTGTAAAGAAGTTTAAACTGAAATATTGAGAGTTACTTTGCTTGGAAACTTCAAGAAGTTTACAATCGTGCAATCAAATATTTTGCCAAACAGATGGAATTAAGCTATGAACAACGAAGAGAAATATTATCTTGATTAAATACATTAATTAACTCGAAAGAACCATTTGTTTCTTTTCCATCACTGACATGCGCCAAGACTTTCTTTCAAACCTGATTTATTATTCAATATATTATTGAATCTATACAGAATCTTGCCTTCCAGTGCTTATTCCAAGATATTAGTGAATCAAGGACGTATAGTTTGAATTATTATCATACAATAGTAACATTGAACTGTCACGTCTGCTGCTTCAGAACTATGAAATTTATTGCTTGTTTCATTTATTATTTACATTCTCACCAAATTGTTCATTGAACAGTGAAATACCTAAAGAGAAACAGCATTCTAAGTACATTAACACTAAAAGGTCGATGTAAATCTTTTCATGGTTGATGAAATATAAATATTTGATAATAAACGAAGCTCATTATCCTACCATGACGAACTGTAAACTTCAGTTCTGAAGGTGATCTTGTAAGGTTGACCTTTACTGCTGTAAAATCTAACAATCGTCTGGAGTTTCGAACAACGGAGAGGACAAATAAAAGTTGGTTAACCTTAAAACAAAGACAGTTCACATTTAGATTTCGGTTCGATTCTTCATTCAGTATGGATCAAAGCAGGAATAAATACGATAGGGTGCAGAAAAGTTCCTGGCTTTAGGTAAAAAGAAAATACAGGCGGATCAGTTAATTAAGATTATATTCAATATATTCTCTTCTCTGATTCACACCCTTATTGTAGGGGTCCTTCAGTTTTTCTAAGCCTTCTAAAAGAACTCTGAAGTCTGGTCATCCAACCAGGCCTTCCCCGATCCCCTTAAAGCCAGGAATATTTCAGCACCCACCTCGTATACGAAGCCATATCCGTGTGCATGTAGTTTACTTGTAGAATTAGGCACCGTGAAGGTTTATTCGGCAGACTAGGATGAAGATCGAACTAACTGGCATTGGTTTTACTTAAGAATACGCCAGGATTCATTTACCGCTCCATCCTTCCCAAGACGCCAAGTGATATCAGCGCGATGTACTCATCATCGAAACTGATGAAGAATCCAACGACTAGAGAGTTTAATCGATACACAATTTTCATATACAATCAATCAATATCTAGAAATCTTGCACCTGGTGATGTAGATTTCTCTGTTAGTGTAACGGAATAATTATATAATACACCATAGAAGATTTGAATAAATTAATTCTATACAGAAAGATAATATATGTCAAGCCTTCCTCTGAAATTCTGAAATCTCTTCTGTATTCTGAGTGCGAAATAATCTTACTGAGAAAGGGCATGATTCTTACTAGAGAGAAGTTGGACTAAACCTACTACAAAGAAAGCCAGAATTGATTTACAGGCCTATATCTAATCTTTGATCACATCTAATCTTTGTATTTCTCCACAAGTTATAAACTTTGGTTGTGACATAACCGATTTATATTTGCAAGCATGCATACCCAGATATGTATGCACACGCACACACACACACACACACACACACACACGCACACACGCACACACGCACGCACACACACACACACACACACACACACACACACACACACACACACACACACACACACACACACACACACACACACACACACACACACACACACATATATATACATACGTACATACACACAAATATATGTCAACGCTGAATGGGAGTTATTTGTTCCCCTGTTTGCAATATAACGGACAGAGATATAGTGTGTTGTTAACCAGCTGGAGATGTCCTCCTGGGGTTAAAGATAGTAGTAACAGTGTTCTAAACGGAACAACCATGTTGAGGTGGTGACAACCATTACTTTTGGAAGGGAGAAAGTGGGTAGGAATGAAGGGAGGAAGTAGGTACCAGAGGAAGAGTGGAGGGAGTTAAATGAAGAGGGGAGGAGAGTTGAGCCCATGTGGTGCAAAGGAGCGAAGAGAGAAGTGCGTTCATCAAATAAGACTAGTTTGGTTGCATGTTGGCTCGACCTTCGACTCATTACCAACTGGTTATATAATACCAAAGTTAGCATTAACACCATCAAAGGTCAACGATGCAAGTTCACCTTCAGATCTAAAGTCTGTAGTTTATGTACGTCATGTTAGAACGGTAAGAGTTTCATTTCTCTTTCAATGTATTTATTTAATCAACTATGAAAAACAATTACATTGACATTTCAGTATTTTTACACCTTCAAATGCTGTTGCTCTTTTACTGCTTTGCCGACCACAAAACATTTCGGTGAGAATGAAAATAATAAGTCAACTGATATACTTCGAGAAGCTTCTGAACTAGCAGACGTGACAAATGGCTCAGAGAATGTAATGTTAATGCTGTATAGTTCTAATTCAGATGTGTGACCTTGAATATCAATTATATTCAAAAGATAATGTTTAGTATTAAAA
>NC_069000.1:38383931-38384766 GCF_001194135.2 Octopus bimaculoides | reverse complement strand
AACTGAAAAAGCCTGTCTATATATATATATATATATATATATATATATATATATATATAATACAGAATGGGACAAGAACGCAAAAC
Organism: Octopus bimaculoides; assembly: GCF_001194135.2. Lineage (NCBI taxonomy): Eukaryota > Metazoa > Mollusca > Cephalopoda > Octopoda > Octopodidae > Octopus > Octopus bimaculoides. The sequence goes on along the minus strand of NC_069000.1, from coordinate 38,384,680 downwards.
ATCCAGACATTTAGGTGATACAAGAAAGGGACAAAACGTACAGATAGACGATATAAAGAAAACACGGACATGTCATTCGGATTCTCTCTACAGTCGAGATCCAGAATATCTTTGCAATTTCGATATATATTTGTGTGTGTTTTTTCTTCTCTAGCATCACTTGACAAGCGATTTTGGTTTGTTTACGTCTCCCTAACTTAGCGGCTCGGTAAAAAGTGACCGAGAGAAAAAGAACCAGGCTAGTCACTCAAGATTAGTGAAAGCCAAAGAAGAATGAAAGGTAGTATCGTTTGCGGGTGTGTAGGTGTTGTTAGATGTGAAGGCAAATAGATCAGCGGTGGGTATTGAGAAGGAAAGAGGAGCAGATAGAACCGAGCATTGTTCCTCACCAGAGTTAAGAGTGTGTGAGGATAAGAAGGGTTCTGTTAGTGCTTGCTGCGATGGTGTGATCTGGTTGAGAGTTACCCATGCAAGAGATGGCAATGTAATGGAGTTCCATAGTGGAGCAGTTTCGATATGAGGATGGTTGAATGCTGGACATGGTTGAATGCTTTGCTGATGTCGAGGAAAACATGATTTACATCGAATAACTGTAAGGTGAGAACCAATTGAAAGTTGACATAGGAGAGTAGGTTTATAGCGAGTCTGGCTTTAAGGAAATTGTACAGATGCTCATTAAGAGCAGAGAACATGAGTGAATACGAGAGAGAGAGAGCGAGAGAGAGAGAGAGAGAGAGAGAGAGAGAGAG
>NC_069000.1:38381204-38382564 GCF_001194135.2 Octopus bimaculoides | reverse complement strand
ATATATATATATATATACGTACGTATATACATCCATACATACATACATACATACATACATACATACATATACAGATTGCGATGAATAAACTGTCGTCCAGATTACGCAGAAATGCAAATAACACTGACATCTCATTTTAACAGATACATTTGCCAAAATTATATAAAAATATCTTGAAATACTAATGAGTAAATTTATTCAATAAAATCGCCATTGCTTTAATCACGGCTTCCTGATGACTTCGGAATCTCCTGCAACTCTTCTGGACGGTCTCTTTGCTTAAGTTGGTGAATGCTGCCATAATCCTTGTCTTCAGTTCATCTTTGGTGTTACAAGGAGTATTGTTGGTCTCTCGCTCAATTGCGGCCTACCATAATCATCAAGAGGGTTGCAGTCTAGGGAGTTAGGTGGCCATATGTTATCGGTGATGTCGCAGAAATTGCCTGACAGCCATGACTGGGTTCTCCTACATGTGTGGCATGGTGCAGAGTTTTGTTGCCAGACATAGGGTCCTCCAGCAGCCACCCTTTTGACTCAGGGCAGCACTACCTCTTCCAGGCACTTGATGTAGGTCTTCGTGTTGAGCCTTAGGCCATGTGGGAAGAGGAATGGAGGCATAACGTCGCCACCATTAGTGGTCGCTCCAAACAACCTGATATTGACATGTTCGTATTGGAGCTCCTGGCGTGAGAGCCAAGTAGTACAACATGTTACCAAATTTCTGGCAGAGTGAATTGTGTCATGGTGCACGGCGCCTTAGCTGTGTCTGTCATAATTTCCTTAATTATTCAGTTTGGCAGACACCAAGACTTTCCTTGTTTGGAATTTCAGAAGGTTTTGAAATTATAATTGCAAAGAAAAGGAATTGACTTCAGTTACAATCTAACATTAATTATAATAACTGTTAACATCATTCGAAAGTTCAGCAATCTAGCCATTAATACAACTACAATGCCGCATTATAAACCGCCGACGTTTTGGCCCGCAATCTGATTTCATTAAGTCAGACAGCAACGAGTCGGAAAGTTTCATGTATAATGTTTTATCTTACCTCGAGCGATGTTTACCAAAAGTGAAGTTTTCTTCATCAACCGGAATTCTTCTGTACTAATCAAGTTCATCGTTTGTTCAGTGCAAGGACAAGCAATAACAAGGACATCCGCTTCGGGTAACATATCATGCAAACGAGGGTAAAACGTAGCTTTGACTCGGTCTTCTTCGTTTCTTCTGTAAATGTAAGGAAAACGTGTTCAAGATTGTGAACTCTAAATAGCTTTAGTAAGAACATAGATGGTGGTGGTGATGATGATGATGATGATGATGATGATGATGATGATGATGATGATGATGATGATGATGA
>NC_069000.1:38377739-38379943 GCF_001194135.2 Octopus bimaculoides | reverse complement strand
GGGCGTTGTGAGTGTTTATTGAGAGAAAACACCTAAAGCTCCACGAGGCTCCGGCAGGGGATGGCGGCGAACCCTGCTGTACTCTTCCACCACAACTTTCTCTCACTCTTACTTCCTGTTTCTGTTGTACCTGTATTTCAAAGGGCCAGCTATGTCACACTGTGTCACGCTGAATATCCCCGAGAACTACGTTAAGAGTACACGTGTCTGTGGAGTGCTCAACGACTTGCACGTTGATTTCACGAGCAGGCTGTTCCGTTGATCGTATCAACTGGAACCCTCGACGTCGTAAGCGACGGAGTGCCAACAACAACATATGCTGGGACACGATGATGCAACTATTTACAAAATTACCAAGAATTTGGGAATTGATCAAAATAAAGCAAATGATTTTCTGGTACGAACGCACAGTGGCACTCAAGAAAGTTGGTCAGGACATTAAAGGATTTATATTTCAATAGAAGTCGAATGCGAAATTTTTTTCAGATGTCTTAGACCCTGTCAGTAATCCCCAAAAGAACAAAAGCCTATAACATTCGTCCTTGCTTTAAATTGGCATCGATTTGAAACAAATATATGTTCCACCTGCACACACCTGAGAGTCTATTATTTTGTAAATCAGTTGCCTGATCAGTTTCCCAAAAAATCTGTTATATCTCAGCACCATAAACCCAGCGGTTAAGACAGACGTCGAACTAATCGTGTAGGTGTTGCTTAACCTGAGACAATTGGATATGTAAAAATGCTGTTCTTGTGTACAAAAATATTACATGAAAGAGGGTTTGAGAGGCAAACATTATTCCAGTGACGAGGAAGTGGAAACTGTAGTGAAGACGTGGCTCAAAGAACAATCAACCGAATTTTACGGGGCAGGGATACATGCTTTGTGTGTGTGTGCGTGCGTGTGTCTTTGTGTCTGTGTTTGTCCCCCACGTAACTTAGTGATAGAATAAGTACCAGGCTTAGCAAAAAAAATCATTTGACTAAAAGCTCTTCAAGGCGATGCCCCAGCATAGCCACCGTCTAATGACTGAAACAAGTAAAAGATAAAAGATGTTGATTGCATTTTAACTGAATTAGAATTGAAATTTTTAGCGCCTTTTATCAGTCGAAATAGTGTTTCTGTTTTTTAAATTTTGAATTAAGCAACACAGGACTTACCCTGCAGTATTTTCCGCGTCGAAACCAACATTAAAGTAATGGCAAGATCTGCTGTACTGTCAGAAACAACATTTCTTGTATTTCCGACTCGTATCCCTTTTGCTTTGGCATATTTTAGATCAAGATGATCCACTCCCATTCCATGATTTGAATATACTCTCACATTCGGAAGAGTTGTCAACAGTTTGTGTAGAAGAGGTTGAATAGGGGCTTGTGTGACAACACCAACAATATCTTTCTTTATGTTTGGATTCTGCTCAATATCATCCAAGAAAACAACTTGAAAGTAAGATCTCAGGCGACTCAAACATTGTTCAATGAATTCGTTTTTCTCTTTATGGTCATTGTACTGTTGTACGCAGATTAGAACTGGAGGTTTCATCGTTGTAGGCATGTATTAGACCTTATGTGATTCACAAGCCGTCGTCTCTCTATTCCGCGAAAGGTATGAGAATCTGTTCGGTTGTACGCGTCTGTATATTTTATCGATTGCATTCGAATGTTTTATATAAAGTACATCAGAATTGGCAGATATAACAGGACAGGTAGTGAGGGATAAATAATTAAGCCAAATCACGCACAACTCAAAAACTTATTTGTGTTTGAAATCTAACAGTACAAAGAACTGTGGCGACATTGCTCATTAATTAAAGCCTAATTGACTGATCATCCCACTGACATACATTGCTTTTTAGTTATTCTCAGTCACACTCGGCATGGCGCAAAGTAAGACCAGGCTGCAGCTTTTGAACTATTGCAGTCCATCAGACGCCCGTCTAAGACTGTCTGCTAACCTAGTTTTAACCTACATTTTCTATAGTTAGCGACACGTGGCTATTTTAAAAAATGACGTGTGTTTGTCTCTGTGTGTGTGTGCGTGCGTGTATGTAGTATAGAACTGGTCAGTACTGAAAGTAATGCCATCTTAATTCCCTATGGAGAAATAAACTGGAGACAGACTTATGTGTGCGGATGTGCCTATGAGTATTTGACTCTTTTTATCTCTGGCGACAGTGAAGGAAGAGAAAGAGGCAGAAAGAGAG
>NC_069000.1:38373751-38377551 GCF_001194135.2 Octopus bimaculoides | reverse complement strand
CAGTTAGGTGATACAAAAAGGGACAAGAAAACGTCCAGACAGACGATGCAAAGAAAACAAGGACGGGTCATTCGGAGTTTTCAATCCTCAGTCGAGTCCCAGATTATCTTTGAGGATAGAAAACTGCGAATGACAGGTCCTTGTTTTCTTTGTGTCGTCTGTCTGGATGTTTTGTTGCTCCTTTTTTGTATCACCTAACTGAGGGAAAAACTCGGATCTAGTGAAATTTCCGAAGTCCTCTTACTCTCACTCGTTGATTTCCGCGCATTATTTTTTTAAATTTTGTTTCCCGGTAATATTGTAAAAATTAACCAAATTTTGAATAACAAAAATTAAATATCCCAAGGGGGCATCAGGATTTTAGAAATGATTTGATGGGGCATGGCCAAAAATCGGTTGGGAACCACTGCTCTAAACTCTCAGACTCTTTAAGAACGCAGCATTTCATCCAAAGCATTCAAAATATTATCGATGATAATATCGAAAAATCAATGAGGACTATCACCAAACAACTCATATTGATTAGCAAAACTGTGGGACACATGGATATTCGATATAAGTTGTGATGTATAGCTCAGTGGTAAGAACGTCGGGTTCACAACCATGAGGTTGTGAGTTCGATACCCTGACCGGGATTTGTGTTGTGTTCTTGAGCAAGACACTTTATTTCAAGTTGCTCCAGTTCACTCAGCTGTAGAAATGAGTTGTGACGTGACTGGTGCCAAATTGTATCGGTCTTTGCCTTTTCCTTAGATAACATCAGTGGTGTGGAGAGGGAAGGCTGGTATACATGGGCGACTACTGGTCTTCCATAAACAACCTTGCCCGAACTTGTGCCTGGGAGGGGAACTTTCTAGGTGTAACCCTTCGATCATTCATTACCGAAGGGAGTCTTTACCCTAAGTACATATAATGGTATGCATAGGAAACTGCTGGTCTTCTATAAACAACCTTGTCCGGTCTTGTGCTTCGGGTTTGGGGTGAAGGAACTTTCTAGGTGCAATCCTATGGAAGTTCATGACTGATTTTTATTCTTTAGCATTGAAGCTAAAGGCAGATTCATAGAATAATCTTACAGAGAGAGAGAGAGAGAGAGAGAGAGAGAGAGAGAGAGAGCTTATTGAAAATATATGTCGTTTTTTTTTTTATTAAAATAGTTTTTGCCTGAAGTTCGAAAACATCATATTTCTTTATTGCCTACAAGGGGCTAAACATAGAGGAGACAAACAAGGACAGACAAACGGATAAGGTCAATTCCATCGACCCCCAGTGCATAATTGGTACTTAGTTTATCGACCCCGAAAGGATGAAAGGCAAAGTCGACCTCGGCATAATTTGAACTCAGAACGTAACGGCAGACGAAATACTGCTAAGCATTTCGCCCGGTGTGCTAACGTTTCTGCCAAAGAAAATCTTTAAACATTAAAGAATAACATAAGACTTAAAAGTCAAAAGGAATATTTTCCATTGAGTTTTAATAATCAAGTAACAAAATATAAAATGGGAAATTTATTGTTGTCCTTTTTAAAGATCTTCTAGGATTGGTATATCTTTCGGAATGAACAAGAATGAAACAAATTCCCAGTCATTTACTAACAGTTACCTTTCTAGGAATATATAATTCACGATTAATTCGTTTCTACTCTAGGCACAAGGCTCGAATTTTTTTTTTTTTTTTTTTTTTTTTTTTGATGAGGGGAGTCGATTAGATCTACCCCAGTACGCAACTGGTACTGAATATATCGACCCCGAAAGGATGAAAGGCAAAGCTTACTTCGATGGAATTTAATCTCAGAACGTAGCGACGTTTCTGCCAGCTCGCCGCCTTACAATTCCCGATTAATTAACACATTTATAACTATCCCAATTACAATCAAAAATGAATTTAAGAATATTTGTTTCTTGATTGGATATCAGCATTACAAAATTACTTCAGACGGCATCGCTTTTCCTTCCAAACCACATTTCAAATTTTCTATCAATAAATCATGCATTTCTATGCGAGTTTCAAAAGTGTCTGCTCCACAGTGAGCGGTTATGATAACATTTGGCATGGATAACAATGGGTGTCCTCGCGGCAGAGGTTCGGGTTCGGTGACATCCAAGGCAGCACTTTGAATTTCATTTGACTGAAGAGCTTTCACAAGGGCATCGGTGTCAACTACCTGTCCTGTGGCAAGAAAGGAGAAAAACAAAAGGGAAAATGGTAAAATAACCAATGGCTTTACACGGGAAAATTATGTATGTATGCATGCATGTATGTATGTATGTATGTATGTATGTATGTAGGTAGGTAGGTAGGTAGGTAGGTAGGTAGGTAGGTAGGTAGGTAGGTAGGTAGGTAGGTATGCGTGTGTGTTTCATGAAGTACATGGCTATGTCCAAATTTGTATGTTTCATTTTAGATTTTTCGTAGTTTCATATAAGTAAATAAATAAATAAATAAATAAATAAATATGTAGGCGCAGGAGTAGCTGTGTGGTAAGTAGCTTGCTTACCAACCACATGGTTCCGTGTTCAGTCCCACTGCGTGGCACCTTGGGCAAGTGTCTTCTACTATAGCCTCGGGCCGACCAAAGCCTTGTGAGTGGATTTGGTAGACGGAAACTGAAAGAAACCCGTCGTATATATATATATGTGTGTGTGTGTGTGCTTTTGTGTCTGTGTTTGACAACCGATGCTGGTGTGTTTACGTCTCTGTAACTCAGCGGTTCGGCAAAATAGACCGATAAAATAACTACTAGGCTTACAAAGAATAAGTCTTGGGGTCGATTTACTTGACTAAAGGTGGTGCTCCAGCATGGCCGCAGTCAAATGACTGAAACAAGTAAAAGAGTGTGTGTTGTGTGTGTATGTATGCATGTTGGTATGTATTTATGTGTGTGTGGTGGAGAAACTCTCCTTCACTGTGTACATAGTAAGGCGACCCACTCTATGCATTTATAGCTGTAATCAATTTGTTAAATTTTAATTTTTGCTGTTTGGATGCAGAAAATTTGCTTGCCAACGTCTCAGTGATAAAAACGATAGAAATCATTAGAAATCACGTATACATATATAGATACCATGAGATAAAGCTATATGCAATATACAGAGAGAGAGAGAGAGAGAGAGAGAGAGAGAGAGAGAGAAAGATAGAGATAATTGCAGTGTCTTTTCGCTATTTGTAAGGAAATTTATATAAATAAATAGATGACGTTACAATGGATTCTCCCCTAGGACCTACGTTTGCAGCATTCTATGCATCCAAAGTAGAAAAAAGCAAAAGTGGAACATATGATAAACACAAGATACATAGATAATGTATTACATGTAATGTATACATTGAAGGAAGTTGAGAGACTAAAGGATGACTCTGGACTAAACTTTAACATCTAGAATAATACAAACGAGACCCCGTTTTTGGACATAAATGTAAAGATCGAAACGGAAACGTTCATTACTAACTCTATTGTTTTTGAAGTTTAAATGTTTATAGATAGCTATGACTTAAAATGTTTCATATATGATGTTTTATCTCACCTCGACCAAAAGTGAAGTTTTCTTCATCAACCGGAATTCTTCTGTACTAATCAAGTTCATCGTTTGTTCTGTGCAAGGACAAGCAATAACAAGAACATCCGTTTCGGGTAACATATCATGCAAACGAGAGTAAAACGTAGCTTTGACTCGGTCTTCGTCTTCCCTGCTTCTGTAAAAATAAGGAAAACGTGTTCAAGATTTTGAACTCTAAATAGCTTTAGTAAGAACATAATAATAATAATAATAATAATAATAATAATAATAATAATAATAATAAT
>NC_069000.1:38367531-38371376 GCF_001194135.2 Octopus bimaculoides | reverse complement strand
TATATATATATATATATATATATCTGTAAATAATATGTGACAATTATTCGGTAGCCATGATAAAACTCCGAGTTTCGGATGTCGAGGCGGAAACCCACGCCGTCATCTCTTCAATTATCTGACCATCGAAGAATGCTATGAAAATGACCGTTAAACAAAGGGAAATTACTGTGTGGTTATTAATGCAAAAGAGCTATTAGAATGACTACTAAGTGAGGGGAGGGAGTAAAGGTAAGGGAGTAAAAATGCCCATAGTATTCGCGTAAGCGCACCAGTCCATACATACACATGTGTGCCTGCACACCTACGTACATGCGCCTATATATATAGATATACTCGACCACTACATTTATAGTTTTTTTTCTCCTTGTTTCTCTCCTTGTTTCTTTCTGTGTTCCTTTCTGCTGAAGAGCGTAGGCTCGAAACGTCAAAGACTTTCTCTATTCCCGAGCGTTAAACTAATACAACCATTTGTTGTTTACACCACCTGTTTTCGTCTGTTGTTTTTTTTCGTAAATTCTCCCATATATTCTCATCCACCCTCATTTGAAGCACACACATGCTCACCCACACATTCGCAAAAAAAAAATAATAATAATAATAATGTTAAATTCAAATTACGACAAACGTAAATAAACAAACGAAGTTTGCTTTTTAGAACCGTTGAGATGTCTTTTAGACAGTTAAAGAAGTGATTTTAAATTCTCAATCGCAGAATAATGCTAATGATATAGCCAGAACAGGATAAACTATCCCTATTTTGCAGAGAAAAGTGTAGGTGGCTAGCTGTGGACTCGAACTCACATCCCCGTGATTACATGTCACGATGCTTTGACCGATTAAGCTAAACTACCCACTACAAATTCCTCTGCAAATTAAGATATATAAATCTCGCTTTATGAGACGCTCTCATATGTTAAATTCAAATCACTTCTTTAACTTCCTAATAATAATGTATATCTCCCTATACTTTTTACTTATATTTCTTATGTATTTTTTATATTTTTTTACATATTTTCAGAGATATTGTTTTATGTATTTTTCACACAGTTTTTCTGTATTCTATCTTCCACCCTGCTTTTATCCTGTGCGTATATAGATGTGTACATGGAACCTTTTGTGCATGCTTGTGGATGTGTGCGTGTGTGCGTGTACGTGCGTATATAGATGTGTGTGTGTGTGTGTGTGTCTGTGTGTGTGCATGCGAGAATGTGCGCATATAGACGTGTTTTACTCTTATGGCCTTTTTACACTTTTTTACACTTTTTTCTGTATTTTGCCTTTAGCCCTGTTGTTTGTCCCACCACCATTGCTTGACAACCGATGTTGGTGCGTTTGTAGAAGAGACTGATAGAATAAACACCAGACTTACAGGGAATAAGGCCAGGGGTCAATTTCTTCGACTGAAGGGCGGCGCTCCAGCATTGGCCACCGTCAAATGACTGAAATAAGTAAAAGAATAAAAGAATACCAGAATAACATTCCGTACCACTAAACCAAGAAGGTTCTTTGAATATGTATGATGTATTTTAAGGTTAAATAGTAATTCCGTTTACGTTTGTGTAGCTGAGATATTTTGGTTGGATTATTTAGTCATTGGTGTTACGTTACTTTCTATATTCTGTAACTGTCACAATATACTTTTCTAGGCCTGAAATGTTTGTGGGGAGGGGGCCAGTTGATTAGATCGACCCAGTACACAACTGGTAATTAATTCATCGACTTCGAAAGGACGAAAGGTAAAGTCGACCTCGGCAGAATTTAAACTCAGAACGTAAAGATAGACAGTCATAATATGCAAACATTTCTCCTGGTACCAGTACACTGTTTACAGATGCTTACATTTTTTTTATGTTTTCCGTGAATTTTTCACGGGTCCAGCTAGTAATATATTATAGCTAGGAATCACTGTTCTCATATCGGAGAAGATGTATCTTCTGTTATTATGCTGATTATAGGGATGTGGAGCAAAATTAACAACGGGGTTAATTATTTTCTCACCACCTATTTGAAACACTTGCATTGCAAGTATTACATCATCGTTTTGTATTGTTACATTTTATTTAGGAATAAAAATCGGTCAGCATAACTGTTGTTGTTGATGTTGAGTGAGTCGGACAGATATTCAGGTGACAGGTAATTTTATATATTATTTACATTCGAGTGTACGGAGCAAATCCGCTAAATGATAATTGTTTTATAGAAAGAATATGGGGCAAAGCGTATATTTAGAGAATTTATTATAAAAATGAAAATAAAAATAAAGAATAAAATATAGTAATAAGACATATATATCCAAAGCATACTTAAGCATCAAATAAAAGTAATTGTGAATGTGATTATAAAAATATAAGTATGAATATATTATTAGTAGTTATTAAATATTATTAAGTATGCAGCATATTAATCAATTTTATAATTAACCTAAATGATTATGAAGAGAAAAATTAGGGTGAATATATTTAAAATACATCGTTTGTTGCTAACACAACGTTTCAGCTGATATACCCTCCAGCCTTCATCAGGTGTCTTGGGGAAATTTCGAACCTGGGATCTCATTCCTAAGGTATTTTTCGATGTTATTATTATCATTATTATTATCATCATTATTGTTATTGTTCAAGTCACTGCTTGGAATCGAACTCGGAATCTTGGGATTAGTAGCCCGCGCTCTTAACCACTACGCCATATGCCCGTGGGTACATCAGCCGAAACGTTGTGTTAACATAATGTACATAATTGCTCATCTCTTAAATATAGAAAGGTAATTTTATATCAAGAAATTTTTCCTCAGTTTAGATCTGATTGTAACTGAGGTTGCTAACAATATCTGGATAATTTTTGGTGTTTAACAATCAACATTTTTTTCTCTTCAGTAGTAGAACATAGTCGAGATTTTATATGAATGCCTATTCAAGTTAACCTCAATTATGTTTATATCGCACAGATTGAAAGAAATTAACGAAGTAACTCAGTTGCAGAAATTAACAAGTGCGCTGTGGTGGAGAAAATAAAAACAGAATTCATCTAGAGGATATAATTCTCCTTGTTTAGAATTACCTACCCTGAATAATAAAACCACTTACTAGTCAATATTTTCCGGGTCGATGTTAATATTAAAGTAATGGCAAGGTCTGCTGTACTGTCGGAAATAACGTATCTCGTGTTTCCAACTCGTATTCCTTTTTCTTTAGCACTTTTTAGATCGATATGGTCCACTCCTACTCCAAAACTTGCAATCACTCTCACGCTTGGCAGAGTTGTTAAAAGCTGGTCTGTAACGTAGCACTTCTTGCTTACTGCGACGATACCAGTAATATCTTCCTTTATGTCTGGATTCTGTGCAATATCATTCTGGAAGACAATTTGAAAAGAAGCTCTGAGGCGACTCAAAAGCTGTTTAAATAATTCGTCTTCCACCTCATAATCCTCGAAGTGTTGCAGAGTTATTAGAACCGAAGCCTTCATATCTGCAGTCATATTCAAATGTGACGTGATCGACAGATTTCTGTCGCTCTTTTCAATGAAAGAGACGGTTTGCTCAGTCATGCATTTATTTTAATGTTTTTTTTTACTTGATTCAGTGATTGGACTGCGGCCATGCAGGGGCACCGTCTTGAAGGGTTGGAGTTGTCGGTCGTAACCGATACTCTCTTTTACTCTTTTACTTGTTTCAGTCATTTTGGCTGCGGCCATGCTGGAGCACCGCCTTTAGTCGAGCAAATCTACCCCAGGACTTATTCTTTGGAAGCCTAGTACTTATTCTATCGGTATCTCTTTTGCCGAACCGCTAAGTTACAAGGACGTAAACACACCACCATCGGTTGTCAAGCGATGTTGGGGGG
>NC_069000.1:38366804-38367215 GCF_001194135.2 Octopus bimaculoides | reverse complement strand
CACACACACACACACACACACACACACACACACACACACAGATATATATATATATATATAACTCTGTATCTCAACTCTTACAAGACACTACGTACTATGAAAGAGTAGTCAACTACCAACAAACAAGAACAATGACCAAATTAAACACACTCATTTGCCAACATCGAAACAACTTAACGACGAAGGATACGCAAAATCACACACACACCAATACAATGCAAACCTCCGACACGAACACACTTACACACACACATATACACACACACACACAATCACAGTATCTCCACACCAGAGCACAAACCCACATACATTTCAAGAAAAAACACATGCGCATATATACACTTACAATACAATTGTAGCAACCACAACCAACACCCATACACACACATGTAAACAGGTCCATGCACACAC
>NC_069000.1:38356831-38365137 GCF_001194135.2 Octopus bimaculoides | reverse complement strand
ATATATACATATACATATATACGACGGGCTTCTTTCAGTTTCCGTCTACCAAATCCACTCACAAGGCTTTGGTCAGCCCATTGCTATAGTAGAAGACACTTGCCCAAGGTGTCACGCAGTGGGACTGAACCCGGAACCATGTGGTTGGTAAGCTAGCTACTTACCACACAGATACATGATGATGGTTCTCACAGAGTATGTCTTGTTAAAAATGTGTGTAACTCAAAGGCGAAGTTTCAAGCAATATGATTTATTTTTCGTTACATTTACAATTATAAATCGACCGTGTCGAATCGATGAAAATCAACATGTAATTTTAACTGTATGCATTTGTTGACGATCTGCTTAGCCTTGTGAATTTACTAGTGAGGAGAGGGTGTGTGACAGATGTTTGATAGAAAAGGTAATCTGTAAATGTGGTAGGCGTGGCAGTTAAATAGATTAATCAAGTGTGAGTAGATGAATGTCAGTGTGAAACAAATGAGTTGGGGAGAAACGAGAGATGCTTACAGCAGTTTTCGTTTGACCCAGTGGCATCGTTTCTCGTTCAGCCCAAAACGGTCAAGCAACAGGCTGTCATGACCGCAAGCAGGGAACTGCATCCCTTTGGCTGGTCAGTTGGTCGTATTTATAACAGTCTGTAGTCGATAGAAAGCGGGAACAAACCTTAGCTAAAGTGCGACCGGTAATTCTGAGACGCGCTTTCAAATCTCAGGCGATAGAGCCGATATTCGTTCTTTATAAACTTCCTTGTAGATGATGATTTCTGTTTGGTCGACACTAATTTTTAAATTACTGGAGTCCGCTGCCCTACGCATAGCGACGTATAACTGGCCGTGTGTAAACATCGGAGTGGATAAAAATACACCTACACGTGCAGAATCTTTAGTGTTACTAAAAGTCAGTGGAGGCGCAATGGCCCAGTGGTTAGGGCAGCGGACTTGCGGTCATAGGATCGCGGTTTCGATTCCCAGATCGGGCGTTGTGAAGTGTTTATTGAGCGAAAACATCTAAAGCTCCACGAGGCTCCGGCAGGGGATGGCGGCGAACCCTGCTGTACTCATTCACCGTAACTTTCTCTCACTCTTTCTTCCTGTTTCTGTTGTGCCTGTAATTCAAAGGGCTAGCCTTGTCGCACTGTGTCACGCTGAATATCTCCGAGAACTACGTTAAGGGTACACGTGTCTGTGGAGTGCTCAGCCACTTGCACGTTAATTTCACGAGCAGGCTGTTCCGTTGATCGGGTCAACTGGAAACCTCGACGTCGTAAGCAACGGAGTGCCAACTACTACAACAGTGTAGGACCTCGTTTGGCCCTGCCTTCCTGAGATTCAAAACCAAATCTAGAAATTCTCCCTGGCCATACAACATATTGTCCTGCCAAAAGTGAACGTGTTTTCCGCTTGACTCATAACATTGTTATGTCATAGAAACTTTAAGTAAACAAAGTTTGACCTACATTAATTTAGCCATTATTGGAAAGGTATATCCATTTTCTTAGCTACACTGCACAGTTATAAATACTAATATTTTCTAAGAAAAAAATCAGTGGGAGCGACCGACCGACCGGCACGAACGAAATACAATGATACAGTTGTCTTTGTCCACCACTCTTACTTTCTCATTCGCTCACTTTTGACAACATCATTTGATCTATTTCGTTACGGTTGCTAGAATGACAGAGAATAAGTCCAACGCCGTCTACCCTTTTACAACAAAATATAACTCGTTACCTCGCATGCTTTCCGACTGTTTTTATACACGTTTGCCTACCATGGTTTGGCTTTTAATTATATGTAATGGAGAAATAAATATATGATCTACGACTTTGGCCACTGTCTTTCTTTCTTGGAGTCAGCACCAGTATCATCGTCTTTGCTTTCAACACAGGCAACAATCGTTACATTCTGGTAACCTCTACGTAACAACCCCTCATAACATTTTTATTCCTTTAGAATTTTCAGAATCTTTTTCGGAATTTGTGTTTTACACACGGGAATTCATACACGAAATTGAATTGCAAGCTTTATTCTACTCCGATGACGGAGACTCGATATATCCAATGTTAATTGCTTCGATTATGGTCGCATATTGTGATGAACTACATCTACCAGCATTATGATGGATCTCCGAGCCCTCAGAAACAGTTGTTGGACTTATAATAATTTCCCCCCCCCCTGCCTTTAATTCTCTCTGCCGTTTGTATTCTGTGTTAGTTGGATCTATCAATGTAAATATCTATATTTATTTATTTATGCGCCCTTTTAAAGCCTAGCCAGGCTCATGGGCCCGGTTTCTAACTTAAAAAGACAGTGAAAAATTCTTTTGAAATGGTCCATTGGGGTAATAGAATAGGGTGTTCAAACACAGGCCGAGTGCTCCGTAGTGGATAGACAATGCAATCTTAGTACATAAGACACAACAGTTGATGGTGCTATGACCTTATGAGAAACGGTAGCATATTCTCTTCAGATGATTGTAATTATGTCAACTGGCCTCGTTACTGTTCTTACGCAAAACAAAGCCATTAAAACTTGGATATCTTAATCGTAAACACAGGATAATATTGACGATGTATCAAACATCTTCTAAACGTGTTGCCTTGACCAGTAACATTCGCAATACTCAGAAAATTGTTGTGATATTACAATCGATACAATACAGCAGAATAACCTTATAAGAAAGCTTATGAAAAGTATGCGCACATTTTATTTTATTAAAATACATTTAGCGTTTACAGATCAGAAATTAACTATGAGGAAAATACTTAAACATTAAAGAAAAATGATCATCTTTAAAGTAAAAAAGAATTATTTTCCTTTTATCTTTAATAATCAAGAAATAAAATAGCAAATAAGACGTTTTTTTTAAAAATTAATCTACCTTTCGCAATTGCCATATCTTTAAGTAGGTGCCAAAATGAAACAAGTTTCTTAGTCATTCATTTCCGGGTATCTTTCTTGGGGTATACAATTCACGATTCATTAACACATTTATCAAAAATAATTCTCTGCAATTTTAGGAATATATTGTTTCTTGATTAGATATCAGTATTACAAAATTACTTCAGACGGCATCACTTTTCCCTCCAAACCACATTTTAAATTTTCTATTACTAAATCAATCATTTCTAAGCGAGTTTCGTAAGTGTATGTTCCACAGTGAGTGGTTATGACAACATTTGGCATGGATAACAATGGGTGCCCTCGCGGTAGCGGTTCAGGGTCGGTGACATCCAAGGCAGCACTTTGAATTTCATTTGACTGAAGAGCTTTCACAAGTGCGTCTGTATTAACTATCTTTCCTGTTGAAGAAGAGATAAACAAAAAGAAAAATGGTCAAAAAATTGATGGCTTTATATAGAAAAGATAACCGTTTCTATTTTAGAGATTTATTGTTGATTTGGAACAATAACTCTTCTGAATTCATATACGATGTTTCTAGAACTTCACACTCTTAAGAACTCATTATATTTGGCATTTGTTTTGACCATTAGCATCTTGTATCTACAGTCATTTGTTTGTGCATTCAAATTTTGACTATTAGGTGTTTATTTATTTTTCTGCATCAGTAGTGACGTGTTAATTTTATGATGTTTCCTTGTTAATTTTGGCATGGAACTGCAAGCTGTGTATGGTTTCATAGTTAATCTTGTATTTTTGTGTTAAATGTGTGAAACAGGTATGCATTTTTCTCCAGTATTTTCCTAATTTCGGTTTGTGGTGTTTGGTGTAATGTGCAACAGTTTCATGTGGCAAATGTAAGGTGAACCTATTAGAGAGTTTCTGTCCAATGTAACAGTTAATGTCTTAAAGTTTGTAACTATCAGTTTTACAATCAAATTGATAAACCACATGGGTCAATAACAGTTTGTCCTCGGGCTCGCATGTTTGAGGCACATTATTGATAAAAAACCTTTTGGTTTTGGTGTTTTTGTAGTACGTCATTAGTTTAAGCTTATGTTTGGGTGTGATACATTTTGTATTGCGTTTCACGAGGGTTTATATTATATGTTCATCTGTTTTATATATCCTTGGTTGCAGATATATGATTTTAACGAAACAGGAGTAAAGCAGTGTATTCACAGACGTAACTTCCGACAACCAACACGTGAGACTCTAATGCTTTTTTCCTGCCTCAACGAGACACGTTACTCTTTATAAGTGTTCAACGAGTCCACTTTTTAATCACACAGGGGTGTTAATGTCTATCACCACAACAATCTGTTTGATATAGTTTTGTACATTTGGTTCATGGAATCGTTTTTTTTCTTCTCTGTGTGCTTTGTCTACTTCCTTTGGATGTATTCTCTGATATATTTGCGGTATTATATTAGTGTTTGTATGTCTGCCTTTATACTATGATCCCTTGTCTATTATTTAATTAGTTTAATTCTATGTTTTCCTGTTTGTAGTGCATTGATTGTGGACGATAATATACATACTCTCCGGAGGTGTGAGTTTTACTGCTGACATCTTATACTTGTGTCTCTGTGTAAATATATGCATTTGTTTCATTGCAATCCGTTGCAGGGTTACTCATTTTTGCCAGCTGATCGGACTGAGGCAATGTGAAATGAAGTGTTTTGCTCAAGAACACAACTCACCGACCGGTTTACGAATCGAAACCGCAATCTTACTAAGCCATGCGCCTCCTCGTCATGTATGTGCGCCCGCGCGCACGTGTGTGTGCACGCACGAGTTTGTTTATGTACACATATTTGTGTGTGTGCGTGTGTGTGTGTGTGTGTGTGTGTGTGTGTGCACGCGCATGTATGTGCGTGTGAGACTGCATGTATATATGTATAATGATTCCGTTTGTACATTTATTTATTATTATAGTTAATTTGTTTAGTTGTTTGGATGCAGAAAATTTGTTCACCAAACTCGAGACAGGCATGATAAAGATCATTATAAATAATGTGTATAAATACCCTAAAATAAAATACGTGTGATACTAGCCAACTTATTAAAAGAGACTATTTGATATAAACAAATAAAGTGTCTTTTCGCTGCTCACATGAAAATTTATATAACATTCAAACTTTGAGATGGAGTGACCATGGGTTCTCCTCAAGGACCAATGTTTGCAGCATTCTATTTGTCCACAATAGAAAACAATAAAACAAAAGTAGGAATAGATAATATATACCAGATATGTAGGTAATACGCAAGTTGTGGCGTATACACTTAAGGAAGTTGAGACACGAGACGACTTACAAAAGAGCTCTGTACAGAAATTTAGTAAATGACACCTCGTTTTTAGACATAAATGTATAGATTGAAAACAGAAGCATTCATTTACCAACTCAATAATTTTTAAAGTTTAAATGTTTAAAGACATTCAAGAATTGAAATGTTTCCCAAGTGATGTATTATCTTACCTCGAGCGATGTTTACCAAAAGAGAAGTTTTCTTCATCAACCGGAATTCTTCTGTACTAATCAAGTTAATCGTTTGTTCTGTGCAAGGACAAGCAATAACAAGAACATCCGCTTCGGGTAACATATCTTGCAAACGAGGGTAAAACGTAGCTTTGACTCGGTCTTCGTCTTCATTGCTTCTGTAAATTTAGAAAAAATGTATTCAATATTTTGCCGTCTAAACAGCTTCAGTAAGAACATAATAAATAATAATAATTCTTTCTACTAGAGGCACAAACCTCAATATTTTACTGGTACTTAATTTATCGACCCCGAAATAAAATGAATGATAATATTGACTTCAGCGGAATTTGAACTCAGAATGTAGCGGCGGATGAAATGTCACTAAGCATTTTGCCCGGTGTGCTAACGATTCCGCTGGCTCATCGCCTCAATAATAATAATAATAATAATAATAATAATAATAATAATAATGTAGGCACAAGGTCTTGAAAATTTTGAGGGAAGGGGGCTAGTCAATTATATCGAATCCAGTGCGTAACTGGTACTTATTTCGTCAACCTTGAAAGGATGAAAGGCAAAGTTGATCCCAACGGAATTTGAACTCAGAGTGTAACAGCAGACGAAATACCGCTAAGCATTAAGCCCAGCATGCTAACAATTCTGCCAGCCCGTCCCCTAACAAATAATTATAATAATAATGATAATAATAATAATAATAATAATAATAATAATAATAATAATAGTGGTTGGCGATATGTGCATTTCTGATCACGAGCAGAACTAGTGGGGGAGCATTATAGCCATGTATTGAGAGGAATTCTTTGGGGTTTGGATAATTCACCTCTGGAAACATGGGTGTTTTGTTCAACATCCTTAAAGACCCCTTAAAGGATGGGCTATTCAACCTGAAGAAAATTCTAACTGGGGTCCCCACCTGCAAGGTCATGTGCTGTTTATCTTGATATGAGATCACCATATCACGCACGTATGGTTGTGGTGCATGTGCCTAGTGTACCCTTATAAGACAGGTAGTCATGATAGGTATATTGAGCTTCGTATATTTTACCCCAGTGTCACTTTGATGACATACACTGCTCTCTCACTCAATAATAATAATAATAACAATAGTAAATTGGGAAAATGTGGAACCTCAAGACTAAAACATTACCTGTTGTCATAGATGCCTGAGGAATGATAACAAAAGGGGCTGATTCCTACCTAGTTCAGGTACCAGGAAACCCCAGAATGGCAGAAATTCAAGAGATAGTGCTCGTGGGAACTGCCCATATCCTACGTAAAATACTGTCTATGTAATCTCAAATTTTAAAACAAATTCATAATTTTCATATGTTTTCTTAAACATTCTCTAGAACACTATTATATACAAAACCAAATATATGACACCCTAAGCATAACACCAACATGAACTTCTAACTTGTTGTCTCTGTGTGAGACTTGGAGTCAACTTGTACAAATACAAAGCAAAAGTTAAATATGTAATAATAATAATAATAATTTTGGCAGAAGGCTAGCAATTTCGGGGGAAGGGTAAGTCAATTACATCGACCCCAGTTTGCAATAGGTACTTATTTTATCGACCCCCCCCCCGCCCACAAAATAAAGATGAAATTCAAAGCCAACCGTGGAAGAACTTAAACACAGAACATAAAGACGAACAATATTCTGCTCTGTGTTTTGTCCTTTATGCTAACGATTCTGTCAGCTCGCCAATTCTTTCTATTCTAGATACAAGGCTTGAAATTTCAAGGAGGATGCTAGACAACTGCATCAATCCCAGTATCTGACTGGTTCCTATTTTATCGACCCTGAAAGAATGAAAGGCAAAGTCTACCTCGCCGATGGTTGCACTTAGAGAGTTAAGTCTCAATCAACATTAGCACCACGAAGAGGAATGAGTTCTTCAAAAGCTTACACTTGAACTATTTCTTTGAGAAAATCTTGGAGAGGGATGATTCACTCCGTTAAGCTGATTTTCACAAGATAGGTGTAACTTAGGGATTTGGCAAAACAGACTGATATAATAAGTGTCAGGCTTAAAAGAGTACGTACTAGGGTCGATTCATTCCACTAAAAATACGTTCTAGGTGGTGCTCCAGCATGGCCACAGTGTTATGAATGAAACAAGTAACAGATAGAAGATAGATATACTGCATAAATACAAAGTATTTTAGATGGACCCTAAAACCACAGTTGCTACCTTTATTGCAGTTATCAGAAGTTAATAGTGAGAGATAAAGTTTTAGAATTACTTATCGCCATACCTTTGTGTTCTGTTATGATAAAGGATTTTCATTCCAAATGCCGTTGCTCTTAGAGCGATTTTAAGCCCAATATCTCCCATGCCAACAATTCCAAGATTTTTCTTCGCCACATTTGTGCCAAGTAAGCTCGGACAAAAGAAGTTTGGATGTTCATTTTCCATTGACATGCGAACACCTTTGAAATAAAAATATATATATATATATACATATATAGTCGATTCAAACATGAAAGTTCGTGCCGATTTATAGTATCTTACTTTTCGACTTATTTGCCATGAAACCACCTCAATTCTGGGAAGAAGGTATTTTCAAGTTAAAGGAAAGATGGAGACGCATTGTGCAACAAAATGGTTCATATTTGGTTGATTAAAAATGTAATGGCAAGTATTTATTGACCTTTTTCTTTCCTTTAAAAATCAGCATGAACTTTCCGGACAGCCCAATAAATAATAAATGAGTGGAAATCGAACCGGTGAGTGTGACAGATAATAACACACTAAAAGAGAATGACTCTCCCCAGACACAACAAAATTTGCTTCCACACACGAATTTACATAAAGAATCTTGCAAACCAGATACAAAAGCAAAATTATAATTAGTGATCAACAAATTATGTGGGAATCTTTGGTTTAACGTAT
>NC_069000.1:38354863-38356622 GCF_001194135.2 Octopus bimaculoides | reverse complement strand
AAAGGGCGTACAACGGACTGCCTTGGAGTTGGCGAGGAATTACAGGGGTTCGATGAAAGCCAAGAAGTCGAATGGGGATCGGCGTGCGAAAGACCAGCTCACCCAAATGAACTACTTGTAATACTTTGTCAGCACCATGCTCGTCCTTCACATTGATGTTGTCATTTTCAATAAAAGATATTCCAGCAATATGATGCGTTTTTCACATTTTCTAACCGTGGAAATAATTTCATAATAATCGAAAGTTTAAAACTCTATACTCGTACACGTAGTTTTAAATGTAAAAAGTGTGTCATCTTCAATAGAATTTCTTAATTTGTCGTACATGTATGGTCGAGCTAACATTTTAATTACCAGTATTAGTACGTGGTACGCATTCTTCATGGTAAGGTATTAAGATGTTTTGAATGAGGAGGGTGGTCGATGCGGAAGGAGAAGTAGCTGAAAAGGATCGATGGTCAAAAAAGTTTGGCGACCCCTGACTTAATACATCGTAAAACAAATACCACCATGAGTGATATACAAACAACTATGGAAAAAGCAAGCCGCTGGATCTGGTTAAAAAGAGACAATGAGCAATAGCTAGAAGAATATTGAGCTAAATTTGATGACCAGTTAATCTAGCAGGCAGGGCCTCATTTCAGTGAAGCGGGGTGCCGGTCCGCAATGATGCCGTCAAGAAGTAGTCACCGAAACGGCACGCATTCTCTCCTGATGACCCCATAAACCTGCTGGTATCCAGTATGCAGAGCTTTCAACTGGTAGCTCTTGCATCTGCATGCTGCATGTTTTTGCTCAATAAACACTCACATCGCCCGGTCTGGGAATCGAAACCGTGATCCTATGACCGCGAGTCCGCTGCCCTAACCACTGGGCCATTGCGCCTCCACAGCATCGCATAACGAAAAGAAATTCGAGCAAAGAATATTTTCTTAAGATTTAAAGGGAAATAATTCTTTAAGTTTAGAATTATCTACCTTGAATGACATAACTTACCTTGAACTATTTTCCGTGTCACAACTAGTATTAAAGTTATAGCAAGTTCTGCTGTACTGTCAGAAACAACATATCTAGTGTTTCCAACTCGCAACCCTTTTTCTTTAGCCCATTTTAGATCAAGATGATCCACTCCCATTCCATGGTTTGAAATTACTCTTAGATTTGGAAGAGTTGTTATTAATCTGTTTATGACGTTCGAATCGGGACCCGGTGTAACAATGCCAACAATGTCTTTCTTTATGTTCGGATTCTGTTGGATATCGTCCAGAAAATTAACTTGAAAATGATTTCTCAGGCGACTTAAACATGTTTCAGTTAAATTGCTCCTCAACTTAGTATTATTTACAGTCCGTAAGCAAATTAAAACTGAAGGTTTTATCTGCATCGCCATGTTTAAATGCCACGTCATTCAGTAATAATTGTGGCTTTGTCGAATGAACTGTGAGAGGATCTTCTCAGTTCACACCTCTGTTATCTTTTGCATATCACTTTTGTTGTTGTTGTTGTTTCAAGTACATGACGATAGACATATATAATAATTAATGAAGGAATTAATCAATGACAAGTCAAGTGATGAACGATGATAGTAGTGGTGTTGCTGCTTCTCTTAAAGTTACGCTTGACTGAGCTGAAAGTTTATTATCAATTGTAATAAGCGCGATACAGCGTGTGACCAAGACCGTTCCTTTTTGAAATACTTCTACAAACTTCCTGGCGGGTTTTTTAACTACTTGCTTTGGAAAGACTTCCGCCCCCCCCC
>NC_069000.1:38353656-38354597 GCF_001194135.2 Octopus bimaculoides | reverse complement strand
TTTCAGAATCACAATCTCCATATTTTTCCGCATATTTTGAAAACAAAATTCTGAAAAAAGTAAAAAAATGAAGGAAATGGGGGTGGGGTGGTAATTTAAAAATGCCGATTTTTGCCAATTTTTTTGCAGATCCGTATTCTCCATAGCTGAAAAGCGGGGGTTTGTGTCGCAAAAAAAAAAAAAAGAAAAAGAAGTTTTTTAATTGGGTGGTTTTTGTGGGGGACAGGTGGAAGTCTTGCCCCTGTCTGCTCACTTTCTCACTCATTTTCTATAGCATTGACCTGAAGCAAAAGAAAATATGTCGTTTGCCTAAGATTAACAATAGAGTTGAACATGGGACCTCGTATTTATGAACTGAACAGCTTAACCATTCGACGAAGGCTTAGCTAAGCATTTCACCTGGCGTGCTTACAATCCTGCCAACTCATCACCTTTGTTGTATAATATAATAATGACACAAAAAGTGTATTCTGGCAAGTCAGCAATGTTTAATAAAATGTGGGTGATAAGCTTTGACTATCAATTACTGATTGCGATATAGAGATTAAATAAGTATTATCTGTGACATAATTCAGTACTGTAAGTAAAATGTAAGTCTGAAACAGTAGTGTAAGCAAGAGATAAATCCACTCACAGTGTTATATAAACAGTAAAAAAGTTGTGAAAATAGAAATGATCCCTAATATAAATAAAGTGCAAAATAATGTTGGCATACTTGAATGGAGTTTTGGCAATTTAGGATAGAATATCTTAAATATTAAGAAAAATATTATTTTATTAATGTAATAAAAAGAAACAATTTATCATCATCATTAATAAAAAAAGTTTTTGATGTGAATAAATAAATTTCCATTCTCTTCTTGGTTTTTAAGTATATATATATATATAGTAAAAGAATATATATTCATATATATATATATATATATATATATATATATATA
>NC_069000.1:38347325-38349403 GCF_001194135.2 Octopus bimaculoides | reverse complement strand
TACCAAATCCATTCACAAGGCATTGGTCGGCCCGAGACTATAGTAGAAGACACTTGCCCAAGGTGACACACAGTGGGACTGAACCTGGAACCATGTGGTTGGTAAGCAAGCTATTAACCACACACCCAATTTCATTGTCTTTGTGTCTGTATTATTCTGTGGCTTAGTTTACTCGTTTACATTCCAATTATTGATTAGCATTTGGTTTATTCTGCATATTTCTTTATCTACTTTCTTTTTGTTTTTGTTTTTTTTTTGTTTGTTTTGTAGTTTAGAATCTGAATATTCTTCTAAGTAGGGATGCCGCCATTGACATTTCTATTTGTGTGGGCAGGCACTGTCTCCATTTGATGTAGACAAACTTGTTGTGTTTGTTATTTCACATTCTGAATAATTTTAGCTGCAAATGGAGTCTGTTCCAGGCCTTGTGTTCCTATTAGAGAGAACAGGAAAACCTGGTACTTTCTTGATTTTGTCAACATAACAAAACATAACATAAGTATACAATATAAGATCCTCTCAGTGGTATGGTGTCAGTATGACAGCTGAAACAATAATATTTCCTTGGTTAGTTATGCAAGAATAAAAATAACCAGTGACATATTTTGGGAATAAATACATCTGTATGTCCTGGAACATTTAATATTAAGTGTTACTATATATATATGCTGCATCTAAAGTGATCACACTTTAATGTACAGATGTCTATAGATAACACTGCCGAAAAGGTCATGTGATATTCTCATTAATTACAGTGATAAAGTTTCATTATAAATGAGATCTACTTACAGCTATCTGGACTAAATTAGTTATGATACTAATTTACTACCAAGTAGACTAGATTGCTTGAGAATTTTGTTTCAGCCATAGACAAATGTAGTGTCATTGAGGCCATATAAACCAGTGTCAGCAGATACTCACTCTCTTTATATGTCTAACAGCAGCAGCAGCCTCACATGGAATGGAAGATAATTGCAATCATTTGGAGAAATAAGGTTTCTTCCTTAACACATTACATTAAACAGTTTTGAGTGGCTGTGTGGTAAATAGCTTGCTTGCCAACCACATGGTTCCGGGTTCAGTCCCACTGCGTGGCACCTTGGGCAAGTGTCTTCTACTATAGCCTTGGGTCGACCAAAGCCTTGTGAGTGGATTTGGTAGACGGAAACTGAAAGAAGCCCGTCATATATATGTATATATATATATATATGTATGTGTGTTTGTGTGTCTGTGTTTGTCCCCCCACCATCGCTTGACAACCGATGCTGGTATGTTTACGTCCCCGTGACTTAGCGGTTTGGCAAAAGAAACCGATAGAATAAGTACTAGGCTTACAAAGAATAAGTCCTGGAGTCGATTTGCTCGACTAAAGGCGGTGCTCCAGCATGGCCGCAGTCAGGTGACTGAAACAAGTAAAAGAGTAAAAGAGCATTTTCTCCGAACAGTCTCTTGTTGAATAATAAAACGATCATTTCCCAACCAAAATGTGAAAAAAAAGGACATCTGTATATCATATTTAATGTATATACACCATTGATAAGTCAGTTACTGCTGAATTCATCCTGAGATAACATTAAAAATGCAGTAACTATCAGAGGGAGGTGAAAATTCACTACAGCAGTGGCCAGGGAAAAATGCCGGAGGTCATTTTGGGTCTTTTCAATGATAAGTACTCACAACCAACCAAATGGAGGGATGAAAATATGTCATCTCTTTTATAGGAAAAAAATGAATAAAGCATTCACTGATGTTGGAAATAGCTGCTTGGCTGATTAAAAATCTGGTATATGCATTTGAGACAGTATTAAATTAAAAGAACCATCTATGCATCATACTCTCTTACTCTTTTACTTGTTTCAGTCATTTGACTGTGGCCATGCTGGAGCACCACCTTTAGTCGAGCAAATCGACACCGACTTATTCTTTGTAAGTCTAGTACTTATTCTATCAGATTCTTTTGCCGAACCGCTAAGTGACAGGGTTGTAAACACAGACACACAAACATACACACACACACATACATACATACATACATACACACACACATATATATATATATATATATATATATATATATA
>NC_069000.1:38343921-38345499 GCF_001194135.2 Octopus bimaculoides | reverse complement strand
ATAGAGTGGGCAAATCCCATTCCTATCGTTGCGTTTGATTGTTTCAAACTTCTTCATAGCTCCTTTGTATACCCTGATCCTTTCTTTATGGCTGTAACCTGAGAACTGCATGCGGTGGACGAAATGTTGTATGTGTCTCTTTAATTCTGTAGGGTCGCACATGCAGGAGACATTTCGCATTACTCTGACGAGGTCTGCCATCAATATGTTGAATTTGGCATTGTCCGCAATAGCCGAGTTCCGGTGGATCAGGTATTTGGAGGCCATAGGTTTTGTATAGCGTGAATGGAGGATTCTGGTTTTATTGTTCTTAGTTTCTAGCCAGAGTTCAGTATCTAATACAGGTAACCTATGGTTAGGGTGTTTAGTAGGGTAGTCTATCGTAACTTTAAAGTTACGATAGACTACCCTACTAAACCAATGACTGAAACAAGTAAAAGATAAAAGATAAAAGAACTACCGGAATTATAACAGACGATTCTCTTTTACTCTTTTACTCTTTTACTTGTTTCAGTTATTTGACTACGGCCATGCTGGAGCACCGCCTTTAGTCGAGCAAATCGACCCCAGGACTTATTCTTTGGAAGCCTAGTACTTATTCTATCGGTCTCTTTTTGCCGAACCGCTAAGTTACGGGGACGTAAACATACCAGCATCGGTTGTCAAGCGATGATGGGGGGACAAACACATACGTACATATATATATATATGTATATACATATATACGACGGGCTTCTTTCAGTTTCCGCCTACCAAATCCACTCACAAGGCTTTGGTCGGCCCGAGGCTATAGTAGAAGACACTTGCCCAAGGTGCCACGCAGTGGGACTGAACCCGGAACCATGTGGTTGGTAAGCAAGCTACTTACCACACAGCCACTCCTGCGATTCATATACTATCCAAAAGACAAACAAAACCGTGTTAAGTATATTTGGTGATACACAGTAACCAAGAAAAAGTTAGTTTTCTAAAGTTGAAATTGGAGTCAAATGTTATTTGTTTTGACATCCGATATACACAATCTGTAACCATGAGCAACCACGTAACCTTTTAGATTTCTCACTAATGCCTTCTTTACTGATCGATTCTCAATCACCTTCTCACTGGTCACTTTTTTCCCACTACTTCCTTCTATCCTTTGTCCGCCATTTCATACCTCCTTCACTCCAGCCCTCATTCTCCTTCCTTCCTCCCTTCTTCATTTCTTTCCTTCTTTCCTCCCCGCCTTCCTTTCCTCCACCCTCTCCTCTTTCCTCCTTCGTTCCTGCTTGCCTTTTTATTCCTGCTTTTCGTTTCTCTTTCTTTCTGTCTTTCTTATTCTTTTTTTCATTTCTTTCTTCCCTTCCTTCCTTCTCTCTTTCTTTTTTACCTACCTTTGTTCTTTCGTTCCACTTTCTGTCCTTTCTTTCTTTCTTTCGTTTTTCTTTTTTGTTGTTTTTTTCATTTCTTTCTTCCATTCTTGGCATTTTTTCCATCTTTATGTTCCGAGTTCAAATCTCACCGTGGTCGACTTTGCTTTTCATCCCTTTCAAGCTCAATAAAGAAGAACAGTTTAGCACTGGGGTCGATGTCATCGAC
>NC_069000.1:38342681-38343485 GCF_001194135.2 Octopus bimaculoides | reverse complement strand
CGACTTAATGCGTTTGTCTGTCCTTGTTTGTCCCCTCTATGTTTAGCCCCCTTGAGGGTAATAAAGAAATAAGAAACGTTAGCATGCCGGGCAAAATGCTTAACGATATTTCGTCTGTCTTTACGTTCTGAGTTCAAATTCCGCCGAGGTCGACTTTGCCTTTCATCCTTTCGGGGACGATAAATTAAGTACCAGTTGCGTACTAGGATCGATCTAATCGACTGGCCCCCACCTCCCGAAAAATTTCGGGTCTTGTGCCTAAAATAGAAAAGAATATGTGACAACATTTGTTCAATAAATATTATTCTATTATAATATATTTTTTGCATTTTCTCTTTGTATATTTGCAAACAATTTCCACAAAAGGCCAACCTTATGACCTTTATTGAAAAGTGCTAAGACAAATTCTGTACAATTTTATCACACATTTGAAAGAATAGAAAAAGAAATGGTTGACTTCAAGGTGAATTCGTTGCTTTGTGTGTCTGATGTTTGCAGACAATTGAAAAGGATTAGAGTGGAGCAAATTGCTTCTTGACTTTAGCGATTTTATTTCACTTACTATGAAAGAAACTTTGGTTTAAGAGTAAGGTGACAATTGGATACGAATGTTTATTGTGAAGCTACTTCAGGTTTGCAATTTCTGACATGACTCTTCAATTGGCATTGTTCCTGTAGCTTTCACCGATAAGACAGCATTGGGATTTAAATTGCTTATACTACTTAACATTTCAAACAAACCGGAACAGGATCATATGTACACGTACATGTACACGAATACACACACACACACACACACACAAA
>NC_069000.1:38335367-38338095 GCF_001194135.2 Octopus bimaculoides | reverse complement strand
GTGTGTGTGTGTGTGTGTGTGTGTGTGTGTGAGAGAGAGAGAGAGAGAGAGAGAGGGGTGATATTGTATTGTGATTTTGTGCAAGTTGCGTTTAATCAGGTATATTTACAGAACTACCCTGGCGTCTGAATGATTCGACGTTTGTTCCAATTTCAGCTGATACTTGGCCTTGCTTCTCGCAAAAGCTCTTTAGCAAGGCACTATCAACAGTGCCATAACAATTCAGCCGAACACCTTATCTGTAGCTGCCAACACCAGCACCCACCCCCACACACGTCCTCTCCCTCCTCTCTCTTTCTTTCTCTCTCTCTCTCTTGTTATTATGCTTACATCTGACAGCTAGATATCTTTGGATAATACTTAGAAGCTAGTATTGACTTAATTTCATTAAAACTGCTTAATTAATTGAATTGGAAATATTTATAATTGAATTTTGTGTTCTGTTTGCAATTTGGCGTTAGAACTTTTCAATTATAGCATATAGTTATCTTCCCTTGTGTCAACAGAGCTGATTACAGTCTGATTACGTCATTGGATAGGCCTCAGCTTATCTAACATTATATATCTTATATCGTATGTATATATATTTCGTTTTTGTATTTGGTTTGCAAGATTCTTTATGTGAGTTCGAGTGTTGAAGCAAATACTGTTGTGTCTGGGGAGAGTCATTTTCTTTTTGTGCCTTATAATTTAACACACTCACCGGTAAAATTTCCACTTATTCCTTATTTTTATTATACACACTTCTTTATATATATCAGTAACAATTGAAGGACAGGTGTCAATTCATTACAGCCGTTTCTAATGGATTTTTAAATTGATAAATGAGTACATTATGTCATTATAAAAAAAAAACATTTTCTTTAGATGAATACGCGAATATATATTCGAACGAAACGAAGGAGCATACATAAATATTTTTCAACGTTTTGTAACCTGCGATCCACTTTGTGTTTCCAAAAAATGTGCGCCATAACATGGCCAAAATCAATCAAAGTTCGTCCGTCGTTGTCAACGATGACCAAGGACATTTCAT
Organism: Octopus bimaculoides; assembly: GCF_001194135.2. Taxonomy (NCBI): domain Eukaryota; kingdom Metazoa; phylum Mollusca; class Cephalopoda; order Octopoda; family Octopodidae; genus Octopus; species Octopus bimaculoides. Next base: position 38,337,059 of record NC_069000.1, on the reverse strand, counting down.
GGGAGAAGAAGACGAGTCAAGGTGTGTTCGGCTGTGGCTACCAGTCCTATGAGTGGTCGGAGGGCTCTACCGAAGGTTGGGCAGGGTGGTCTGCTGGAACTGAAGGCGAGAAGTTGGATCCGGACTTGCGCAGTTGGCGTTTTCACTGTGGTCCTGCAATCCTGTTCTGTTCGTAGGAGGTGGTACCTCTGTCGCTGCTGCAGCTTTGCCAGGCAGGGCCGTCCTGCACTTGTGTTTCCCAGGTGCCGGAGTTGATCACAAAGCTCTTCAGTATGGCTTTGAATGTATCCTTCCGCCAGTTCGCTGTGAAACAGTCTCTTGCGGGTCCTGTGTCAGGCATTCGAACGAGGTGATCTACCCGCCAGACTTGCGTTCTCCGCAGCGTTGTGTAAATGCTTCGCAGGTCAGCTTGAGAGAAGACCCCTGTCTCAGGGACTTTGCCCTGGCAGGTGATTTTCAATAGCTTTCTCAAGCTGTTGATGTGGAAACGGTTGAGCATTTTGGCGTGGCGTTCGTAAACCGTCGGAGACCGACGGGCGCACGATAAAGTAGGCAGTACAATTTCAGCATGATAGCCAGCCTAATGCCTATCCTCTCCAACACTTATTCACGTAGCTGCCCAAATGCTGAGCTTCCTAAAGCTAACACACACACACACACACACACACGCGCGCGCGCGCGCGCGCGCCCATTCACGCACCTACCCACGTATACGCATATTAAAATGTTTATTGCAAGCTTTATGCACTTGTTATTTACACAACATTCTAGAGTGACCACGCCCCACAAAAATACACCTTTTATATTTCCATCCCTTGTAGGCGGAGCGACCACTACTGGGGCGTGCTGTACAAGTACGCTTGCCCCTGCAAGAAATAGCTGCGAATTTTCTTTCAAATCACGTCATACTGTGTGGAAGAAATGATATCTGCCGTATGATGAAAGCTGCAAGGATTTTCATCCTAAACCTGCTCGATGAAACCTGATTAAACAATAACAAGTTGTTCCAGTTGCTTCTACTCAATCTGGCCTCCTTAGTCCATATCACCATATCGAATCTGTACTTTGTCAAACGCTTGCCTCTTCTCTCCAATCTTTGATTACAACAATTAAAACTAAACGGAACATTAGCAGCGTTAACCTCATCAGACTGCCACCCGCCATCGCCCGGCCCTTTGTCAAAAGAGGAAACAGCTTATAATATTCAAATATTATATGTGTATAACCCCACTCCCTCTTATTATTATTGATTATATGATATTGATGTGGATTTACGCATCCTGGGTGGTAGCCATCTTAACAGGTTCAGTGTGTTGCTGATGGCTACGTGATACGATCAAGAAAGAAGCTACAATGGCGGTAATGCTGAAACATGCACAATGAATATGTATGTATGTATGTATGTATGTATGTATGTATGTATGTATGTATGTATGTATGTATGTGTGTATATGTGTATGTGTGTATGTATGTCTGCATGTATGTATGTATGTATGTATGGATGCATGTATGTATGTATATATATATATATGTATGTACGAATGTACGAATGTATGTATGTATGTATCTACGAATGTACGCATGTATGTACATGTATGTTTGCTTATATATATGTATATGTGTAAATATATACATGTACGTATGTATGTGTATATATGTGTGTGTATGTGTGTGTGTCTATGTATGCATGTA
>NC_069000.1:38331279-38335099 GCF_001194135.2 Octopus bimaculoides | reverse complement strand
ATATATATATATATATGTATATATATATATATATATACATACACACATACAAATAGTAGCAGCAAAACACGATTATACTAAGTAACATAAGGACAGCGAAGTAGTTTCGGATTGAGCCAAAATACAAAACGGCCAACATATTAATCTAATCTATGGCCATCTTGTTATTTTCTTCTGTTGCCGTCGAGTAGCATTTCACCATTTTGTTATCATTCCCTCTACCTTCTTTTTTATATTTTTATATTTTTTTGTTTTGGTGTTTTCTACCGATATCATTACAAGCGATAACATCCTCTAGCAATCGTATCTTGACAGCTAAGATGCTATTCACCTGTTCCAATTACCATCGCCGTTGCAGCAAAGAAACCCACAGTCGTTCGACCTGTTAGAAATGTCAGTTATCTCTCCCTCATATCATATCCTACTGCAGTGGTTTGCAAATTATGAGCTGCTATAAGTACCTAGGTGAACCATGTGATTTTTAGAATTTAAAGACTTAGAAAATCCATATAACTTGGAGCTTGTGGAAAGAAAGCTTTATATTACACAGAACTTATGAAAGGGAATTGCTCCTATATGAATATAGGAATACCCTTCTCTAATTGTCACTGATGCCATGTCTTACAGCTATTTTACATGGTAAAATTTTGAAGTTTTTACTTCTTTGTTAGCCATTCGAATTAGCTTACAGCTTGGTTGCTCGAGCCAACATGGTAGCCTGTACGTTGGCGCTTGATCTACTAAAAATAGGAGACAAACATCCCTCAGATCACACTCTGCTGTCTTAACCCTTTGCTTGTCCTGTGTATCACGTGGTACATAGGGCGTATTTCCCTGTCGTCTGTGAATCATACATGATACAAGCTCCTAACCTTTTTTTTCAACCATTAGAGTAATTTTGGAAAACGAAGCTTTATATTAATAAGAACGTATGAGATAAGTTTGAAAACGAGCATGGCCATTTAAGATAAACATATGAAAATGCTTTGAACATTCAAAGGGTTAAATCGCAGCCAATCATTTTGTAAAGGAAGAATATTGTGTCTCGACTCATTCAGAATTTGAACCTGAAATGCATACTAGCCCTCTTGGTTGTTTATCACAAATCTAAAGCATTTCCTCCCAATCAAATATAGGCACTACAAATATTAGTTTTATTCTTAATCGAAAGAAATCAATAAGTAATTATATAGACATGACAGTCAAATCAAACTTACAAATTTCTTTGATTTGGTGATCGAAAATTGAAACTTTATTCAATTGCGTAAACAAAGAATCCATACGTGTTGCAAGTGAAGTTCAAATAATCAGAAACAAATAATAGGTAATTACATGGACTAGAGAAATGTCCAATGGAAGTTCTATTTTGTCTTATAATTTCCTTCGTTTCTATTGGAAATCGAAAACTGTATTCAATTTCGTAAACATGGGATCTAAGTGTGATGAAGCACGAACGATTTTATAGAGAACGCAAATGACGAGTAATTATGTAGATTAGAAAGTCAATTCAAATGATAGGAGACCATCATGTATAACAGAACTAAATACTGTATATACTGAGTCATCACATTTCAGGTGAACAGCGTAAACAGTGATCTCTGTTATCGAGTTTTCGATTCAACTCTTCTAGTTTAACTTTTACTGTACTTGAAGCGAAAAATATCTTGTACACAGTCTACGGTATCCATAAAAAAAACACATTATTTGAAATAACTTCAAAGCTCTAATTTTCTCTAAAAATATTCTTTGTATTCTATTCGTGTTTTTGGCAATAATATATATATATATATGTTTGTGTGTGTGTGTGTGTGTGTGTGTGTGTGTGTGTGTGTGTGTGTGTGTGTGTGTGTGTGTGTACGTGAATGTAGTTTATGCACGTCCACAAATTAGCACGCATGTCGCTCCAATTTTAGGAGGAGATTCGTCATGACCCTATCTGCACTTTCGTCAACTTTTTCTCTCAGAGGCACCCGCGTATAGCTGTAGAAATCGATTTTCAACCATAACTTTTACCAATTTTGAAGTTTGCTAACATGGCGAAGTCAAAGTGTGCGTATGCGCGTGAAGGAGAGAGAGAGAAATTGTATTGATGTACGTGTGCAGATAGAGATTGTTTGCCAGCGTCTAACACAAGAAAGTAAAGAAAAAGTGGGAGAGGGAGACAGAAAGCGTTTAACGAAAGAAAAAGTGGGAGAGGAGAGTAAGGAAGACAGTGTCAGCGTTCATGAAAAATGAAAATGGAAAATGCATTTTTTTTTCTTAAACATGAGATATAGTTTCAAATATAGGATGTTTTTGAAAGACAAAGACTTTTGTTGTTTCTTTTTCCATCGAGGAAAAAAGTGTTTTGTTGATATACGGGCAATACACACACATACATACGAACATGTATGTGTACAAAAAATATGTATGGAATTGGTGTACGTACGTGCGTGTGTGTGTGTGTGTTGCCCATATATATATATATATATATATATATATATATATATATATATACTTGAGACTTAGTTGTGATCTGAACATAACCGCTTCTGACACAGAGAATCGGGAGCCCTTTTGGACATTTTATTTTCCTTGCTGGAAGGGTTCCCAACCCATGGGCAAAGAGGGGTTAGATGATGGGGGTGGTGTTTTCAAAGGGCTGGCATGTATAACCTGATCACCTCTGCCGATCAAACTCCCAACCCATGCGCTCCCGTCGCGACACTGATTCTGCTCAAATTTGATGTCGATGTTACTTAGTTTGGTTTGAAATAAAGAACTTGATTAGTTTAATAATCCCAACTTAATCCCGAGCATATTATTCTAATAGTATTGTATGTGTTTAGTTTTATATCTTTTGAGGAGAAAAATGTAATAATTCTATATATGTAGATATGTTCAAAGAACAATTAGACAAATTTGGTTCCAATATACCCGAAGAATTGACACCTGAGAAACGTAAAAGAAGCAACTTTATCTAACTCATCATTTTCCCTGGGACTGATTCTGTAAAAAGGGCTGGAAAATGAGTAAAAACTAAGCAATCCTTAAAGCTAATTGCGGTACTCCAGCATGGCTATAGAGTGTCTGAAACCGATAATAGAATAATCGAATGATAGATTGCTGCATTTATATAACAATAGAACACACATTGCTGCATGTTACCGGTGTTTAAATACATTTATGAATACAGACTACCAGTAGATTCCAGTACGACTGTTTAGTAAATCTTTTACCTGATTTGCATTAGAGTTCATCTTGAGGTTATTCACACTTCACACACGAAGACATCGCAAAGAACACGTGCATAAATTGTAATTACAACTGAGTAAATCTATCTCTTTTTTTTTTTTAAATTTCATTTTATTTCATTTTTGCTATTAACGAAGAATCACAAGAGCAAGCGGTATTTGCACCAGAATTAGTATTTCCGAAAAAGCAAAGAATACGGTTAATCATAACCCCAATATCAGCGGGAAGCAGCTGCTTGCGAATAATTCGTATTTATATCGACTGTGTCTAGGATTTGTGAAAACACTTTAGTTGAACGTTTTCTTTCTAAGACCTGACATAATGTTAATAAGCTGAAATGATTCCTGTTGGCGAAAGTACACTTTACAAATTGATGATTCCTATCCTAAGTTTTTAGCGTAATCACTATTTATGCGCATCATCTGATACTATCGTTATTGCAGCAATCATTTATTTTCTGTTATTCAGCAGATCGAATATAATGTTTATCTGTCAGGTAAGAGAGAGAGAGAACGAGAGAAAAGCGAGCGAGCGAGAGAGAGAGAGAGAGAGAGAGAGAGAGAGAGAGAGAGAGAGAGAGAGAGAG
>NC_069000.1:38329355-38330677 GCF_001194135.2 Octopus bimaculoides | reverse complement strand
TATATATATATATATATATATAAAAGAAGAAAGAATGTAAAAATACAACAGGCAGGATTCATCGTAAACAATTCCATATTATTTACTAATATATTAGTGGCGAGAATATGCAATCAAAATTTTTTTCATAAAAGAAGAGTGTACAACGGAGAGGGTTATATGAAAATGCAGGGAACCTTAAAAGTGAACAAAGCTGTAAATCCAATACAATTTAAGAAAGACCAGAGAGAGCAGATGAAGAAAATTTGGCAGGACAAGAAAATGTACAATCAGTTCTTGAAGAATAAAGATGAGGTTGATTGGAATGGAACCTGGCAATGGCTGTAGAAAGGAGACTTGAAAGGGCCCACTGAGGCATTAGTGTGCAGCGCTCAAGAAAAGCTCTCAGAACAAAACTACTCCAGATATCACATTGATAAAAGCGCTGACTCGCCACAGTGAAGGATGTGCTCTGAGAAGGGAGAAAGTATAAGCCCTATTGTTAGTGAGTGCTCTAAGGTCACACAATGCGAATATAAAAGGAGACACGACGATGTGGCCAGATATGTTCACTGGATGTTGTGCGGTAAAGCAAACCTCGAAAGAGCCGAACAATAGTATGAATAGAAGCCAGAAAGAGTAATGGAAAATGGACATTACAAAATACTTTGGGATTTTAACATGCAGTGCGACCAAGTCTTAGAGGCGAGACGACCAGATATTGTGCTCATCCATAAAGATGAAAAAGAAGTAGAGATAATAGATGATGCAGTTCCAGGCGATTCGAGGGTGAAATGTAAGAAAACAGAAAAGATTGAGAAATAGCAGCCTCTGCGGGATGAGATAGGAAAGTTATGCTGCATCAGGAAAGTAATGGTGATACCAGTGGTAATTGGACTATTAGGAGCAGATTCCAAGGGCTTGCTTTGAAAAACATATTAAGAATATTGGAGCTGCTGTCAAAGTCGAGGTGGTCCAAAAGACAGCCTTGTTGGGCACAGCTCCCGTTCTAAGGAGACTATTGTCTCTTTGTGTCACAGGAGAAGACACTACTTGAAACCCTTTGGTGATTTGTTATTGCTTGCTTTCAAGTAATGAATAACCGGTAATTAAGAACTATCCGAGTGGCTTTCAAAATAATAATGATAATGATGATGGTGAAGATGATGATGATGATGATACATATATGTATATATATTTATATTAAGGCGGTGTTCCAGCATGGCCGCAGTCAAATGACTGAAACATGTAGAAGGATTATAGAATAAAGTAAAAGAAACGTATACACATGCAAACACATACATTCTGTATATATATATATATATATATATATATATATATAT
>NC_069000.1:38318180-38325095 GCF_001194135.2 Octopus bimaculoides | reverse complement strand
TGAACACAGAACGTAACGGCAGACGAAATACCGATAATCATTTCGCCCGACTTGCTAACGATTCTGCCAGTTGACCGTCCTCTGTTTATGCTTTTTTAATAATTATAGTTAATGCTTGTTCTTTTATAAGACCGATGAAATAAGAGAGCGCGCGCACGAGAAAGAGAGAGAGAGAAAGAGCGAGAGCGAGAGAGAGAGAAAGAGCGAGAGAGAGAGAGAGAGAAAGAGAGAGAGAGAGAGAGAGAGAGAGAGAAAGAGAGAGAGAGAGAGAGTAAATAGAACACCTAGTTCAATGATGTCAGATATCTTAGCATCTTGTACTGGGACGATGTTTCGCGATCGCAATGTATACTTTCTCGACGGCATAATTCATCTGCAAATTTAGCGAGCAAAAAGTTTTACGCTTAAATTAATTCATAGAACAGAAAGAGAAAGGAAACAACAAGAAACCTTTGTCTGTACCAAGTAATTAGCATGATGTAAGTGCCAAGGTCATTGCAACAATACATCTCTTTGCATTTTCAATCATTATCAGAGCTAACGTTTTGGCAAGCAATTTGGCAATTTTCCAAATGAGGTTTGACGTCATAGGTTCACCTCAAACCATCAGAAGTCGTTCATTACATTAATTTTTGTTTTTTATTGCATCTTTTCTAAAATCATATTATTATTATTATTATTATTATTATTATTATTATTATTTTTATTTTTATTATTATTATTATTATTATTATTATTATTATTATTATTATTATTATTATTATTATTTATAAAAAAAAATAACTATATATATTTTTTTATTATTAAAATGAATTCCAGATGCTAAACAACTTATCTTAATGTTTCGTCTTTATCTTTAAATTTTATAAATTTACAGACTACTACTATTACTACTACTACTACTACTACTACTACTACTACTACTACTACTACTACTACTACTACTACTACTACTACTAGGATAATAAACCTCTCCGTCAAATTACGCTCCGCAGGGCACGTAGAGTGTATACTCGCCACATGAATCCAGTTTGCTGGAAGACAGCGCATCTTCCCCTTTCTCTCCATCCTCTCCACACCAAGTTATTTTGGGGGCAGTTGTCGAGGGCTTCATCTCAGAAGAAAAGGTCGTTCTTCGGTTCTTTCAATATTATATGCCAGACACCCCTATCCTTCCCTTTGCTATAACTTCTAGACAGAGGTAAGCTCTCTGTCCCATCCAAAGGAAGGCGATAGGATATTTTTCCTAACAGACTTGGTTGACAGCCGACTTCTTTCTACATGTCAGAACTGCTGTTGGACATAGAAACCTCAGTAAACTATGAAAATAACGAAATATGAAGATATCAAAGGCGGCGAGCTGGCAGAAACGTTAGCACGCAGGGCGAAATGCTTAGCGGTATTTCGTCTGTCTTTACGTTCTGAGTTCAAATTCCACCGACGTCGACTTTGCCTTTCATCCTTTCGGGGTCGATAAAGTAAGTACCAGTTACGCACTGGGGTCGATGTAATCGACTTAATTCCTTTGTCTGTCCTTGTTTGTCCCCTCTATGTTTAGCCCCTTGTGGGCAGTGAAGAAATAAGAAACGTTAGCACGCCGGGCGAAATGCTTAGCAGTATTTTGTCTGTCTTAACGTTCTGAGTTCAAATACCGCCGAGGTCGACTTTACCTTTCATCCTTTCGGGGTCAATAAATCATGTACGAGTTGCATACTGGGTAGATCTAATAGACTGGCCCCAGTCCGCCAAAATTTAAGGCCTTGTGCCTAGAATAGAAAAGAAAATATGAAGACATCAAAATTTATTCTATTTGAATACCATATGGTATCATCTGATGAAACCATCAAAATTCTTATACAGAATAATTATATTGACTTTCCAATGTTTACTGCTCAGAAACTAAGAGATCTAAGGTTTTATCGCTCGGATATGTTACTACTAACCTTATTTCAGTTGTAGTGCATGGCTCAGTGGTCAGAGCGTCGGGTTCACAATCATGAGGTAGTGAGTTCGATTCCCGAACTGGGCTGTGTGTTGTGATCTTGAGAAAGACACTTTATTTCACGTTTCTCCAGTTCACTCAGCTGTAGAAATGAATTGCAACGTCACTGGTGCCAATCCGTATCGGCTTTTGCCTCTCCCTTGGATAATTTCAGTTGAGTAGACAGGGGGCTGGCATGCACGGGCGACCGCTGGTCTTCCACAAAACAACTTTGCCCCGACTTGTGCCTCGGAGGGTAACATTTTAGGTGCAATCCGATGGTAATTCATGACTGAAAGAGGTCTTTACCCTTTACCCTTGTACAATTTATACCGACCGGCAATGTTCCCTGGAGCAGTATCATACAAGGTTTTTTTTTTGGGTTTTTTTTTGCAAATTGCTTAAAATTCCGGAAGAGACTGCTTAATTCATATATCGCCGAGTCTATAGACATGCTGAGAATATCATTACTCTTGCCTGCTACCGAGCTTGAATAGAATGCAAGGGTTGACTTTGAAAAGTTCGTATTGACTAACTGGTAGAGGACTGCGATCTTCTGACAACTTTCTAGATGCCAGGATCTCAACTTCGATTTCAGTCGACCGACGACTGAGACTCTGTCAAAGAAACAAACTGTAGGTAAAAGCTCTTGACATGCTTACTGATCAAAGATGTATGGAAGTGCCCTAATCTCAGCACGTATCGAATACTTCACAAAAAAGTGTTAGTAGAAGATGGGCATTTTAATCACTAAATCTCATCTTTTTCAGAACAGGTGAAAGTATATACACTCTAACCAGAGTGGTAGTTAGAAGTAAACTGGGACAAAATATGGAAGTTAGGTATTAATGGCGATGTGTGCATTTGTCCCTACTGTCCAGTGTCTCAGAAATAGCCTATTCCGAGAAGTCTTTTTGTGAATGTGATTGACCAATCTGTCCATAACAACATCTCTATTCCTATCCACGTAGACGTCTGGCCCAAATCACACCCGAAGCACTTTAGCGGGACTGTTAGTCTAGTGACATAAGCCACCAACGTGGTAGGCCGCTTTGGATTTACTTCTTGTGGTATCGAGTTGCTTTTCCATTCACTCGTGTTCTATTTTCCCACTTATGTTCCATTTAGAGCTAAGACCTCTAAACATTTCTACATTTCATAGGAATAGTTGTAAAGCCAGAACAATTATTGACGATCAGTCGCTGTATATTGGGTTCAAAGTTTGGCACAAGGCCAGCAATTTCGGAGGAGAGGGTAAGTCGATTCCATCGACTCAACTGGTCCTTTATTTTCTCGACAGGCTTCTTTCAGTTTCCGTCAAACAAATTCACTCACAGGCTTAGGTCTGCCCGAGGCTGTAGTAAAAAGCATCTGTCAAGGGGCCACGCAGTGGAACTGAATCCGGAACCATGTGGCTGGAAAACAATTTTTTTTTTTTACCACATCGCTACGCATGCGCCTGCGAATTTGGAAAACAAAGATAACCAAAAACACATCTGATCATTTGAACGAGAGGGGCCGGACTAAACACCGTAATAAATTTAGTTCGACGTCACTATGCTCTTCCTGCTTATTCCAATTGTTTGCACACGTGTGTGTGTGTGTGTGTGTGTGTGTGTGTGTGTGTGTGTGTGTGTGTGTGTGTGTGTCTGTGTGTGTGTGTGTGTGTGTGTGTTGGCACTCCGTCGCTTACGACGTCGAGGGTTCCAGTTGATCCGATCAACGGAACAGCCTGCTCGTGAAATTAACGTGCAAGTGACTGAGCACTCCACAGACACGTGTACCCTTAACGTAGTTCGCGGGGATATTCAGCGTGACACAGTGTGACAAGGCTGACCCTTTGAATTACAGGCACAACAGAAACAGGAAATAAGAGTGAGGGAAAGTTGTGGTGAAAGAATACAGCAGGGTTCGCCACCATCCCCTGCCGGAGCCTCGTGGAGCTTTTAGGTGTTTTCGCTCAATAAACACTCATAACGCCTGGTCTGGGAATCGAAACCGTGATCCTATGACCGCGAGTTCGCTGCCCTAACCACTGGGCCATTGCGCCTCCACTTTGCACATGTAAAGCTCTAACATATTGCCAACTTTGTCTTGTTGGAATTTCAGACATTTTAAAGAGATTTGCATTGTTTAATATCAGCATGTCAAACAGTTGTTCATTATAATGGTTTTCTTTGTTAGAATTCAACGCGAACAGATAACATTGTCTTCCAATTTTGTCTGAAATGTTCTCTAAGAATATTCATTCTATATATATCAGATTTAGACGGAGAATTCAGGAATGTAGAACGTTCACATGGAATGAGGAAGTCCATTATACAATGCATGCAAGGGAAAAAATACGAGAGTTTGGAAATATGAGAATACGTTTTGTTTTAAGATAGGAACTAAGAAAGGATACTGTTGAATAAGTTATTGTCTTTAGAGAGATCACAACACTCATGGCGATGGTGATGATGATAATGATGATGGTGGTGGTGGCGGTTGTTGTGGTGCTGATGGTAGTGAAGGTGGTGACGATGATGATGGTGATGATGATGAAAATAGTGGTTGTGGTGGTGATGGTGGTGATGAAACACGCGCAAACAGAAGATCCCAAACGTGACGATAAAAAGATAATTCACGACCTTAAGATTCTTAAGTGTCTTCCCCCATTAGTTTCTCAGACATTTAATTCAACGTTACTTGTTTTCTGAGGGATTAATTATGTGTTCGGGATTAGTTTTGAATGGTAGGTGACTTTCGCCAGACGTTGTAAGCACTCGACTTTTATCTGAACAGCTTCATCACAACTAACTGGGGCATTTGATTTGTGTTGTGTATGAAGAGTGGAGGGGACATGTCTAAAAGGATAATTCCAGTCACCTACAAGCTGTTTGTTTTTTTTTTATTGTGAGTGACGATTAAAGATGGAGTAAAGATATATATCATACATCATGACAAACTGAATAAGATACGCGGCTTGTATAGGAAATGAGAGAAATAAAATGGCGATTAGATACTACGGTCTGAACCAGGTGCCGACAACAAATCTCTCTCGTCCTCTGAGAGCCCACAGAAGGCCTTAATCCATTGGAGGCCATAATTCAGCTAAGAATATTATTTGTAAATTTTACATTTTCTTAGCTCCTAAAGGCTCTTTGATTATATTCCTTCTGTTATATTGCTTATTTGAAACGGCGCTGTAAATACTGTAAATATGAAGTATATAACAAAAGAATCAAGGTTTTTTTATAATATATTGGTTTCAAATTTTGGCACAAGGTTAGAAATTTAGTTGGAGGGGTAAGTCGACAACATCGATCTCAGTGCTCAATTGGTACTCATTTTATAGACCCCGAAAGGATGAAAGGTAAAGTCGACCTCGGCAGAATTTGAACTCAGAACGTAAAGACGGACGAAATACCACTAGGCATTTGGCCCTGGGGTGCTAACGATTCTGCCAGCTGGTCAGCAGTCTTTATCTATTAACTTTAAGATCCCCGTCCCCAAAATGAGACACTGGCCATAAATGGGCTAAATTCCCTTAATATTCTAAAAAAGAACTTCGTTAATTGTAAAATCCTTAAAGCCTCTTAAAGCGTTGAGCTGTATCTGTCAATATAATCTAGGTATAACTATATTAACGAGAGATGTCCATGCCATGAACATGATAGAGTGGCTAAGTGACAAGATAGAAATGATTATCCTCTTAACCCGCTTCCTGACAGATTCTAGATTAGATTAATTGTGACTTTGTTACAATACACACATACGCATGCACATACACACACATAGGGTCTCATCTTTTCGGCTAAGCGTGAGTTTAAATGCAAACAGTCATGTTTTTCGGTTCAGTAATTAAGTTAGCAAATTTCTTCATCAGGTAAAGCTTATGTTTCATAAAGTTACCAAATTCTTCACCTGGGATAACGTGAATGTAATCTGATGAAATATTTTCATATCCTACATTTAGTATCCTTTGTTAAACATTATTGTCAAAGGATATCAGACGGCTGTAATGTTAGCTACAAGCTCTTAACTGATCAGATCCAAACTATTTGATACCATACAATCTCCTTAGGTTTGTAAAACCAACCGATAACATCCGATATATTACTCAATACAACGATGTTATCTTTTTTATATATCTGTTGTATTCTCTTACATAATATCATACTTTTTCAGTCTCTAAGCACTGTTATTATATCAGATCACACATAATTTAGATTAGCACAACTATATACGGTGTAATATTACGAGAGTCCTGTTTAGGTTTAATGTGTTGTACACCGTCAAATGATTTAACATGTCTCTCATTTATCATAATCAAATGTGCATATTTAAAATGAATTTGGAATTACTTGAGCAGCTGTTAAATATCCAAAACTATAAAATAAATGAAAAGATATCTGTAATTTCACTCGATGTTTCGCATCCACATTGAGCTATTTTCGGAAATATTCATCCAATTTTTCACATTCTTCACTAATACCTCTTCAACAGAAATCTAAGTTCCAACATGTATTCGTACATCCTATGAAGTCACTAGGATTAAGCGCCTATTTGATGGACAGCTCTAATCACACAAAACATTAAGCAATCGATAGTGCTACATTAAAGCTAGGGATAAATAAAAAGACAAAATTATACCCATAAAAGGATTTTCAGGATCGTTTTGATGAGGGGAAAAAAAAACCTTATGCACTTAAAAATCCTTTCTATTACTCTCTTTACTCTTTTACTTGTTTCAGTCATTTGACTGCGGCCATGCTGGAGCACCGCCTTTAGTCGAGCAAATCGACCCCAGGACTTATTCTTTGTAAGCCTAGTACTTAGTCTATCGTACTCTTTTGCCGAACTGCTAAGTTACGGGAACGTAAACACACCACCATCGGTTGTCAAGCGATGTTGGGGGGAAAAACACACACACAAGCATATATATATATATA
>NC_069000.1:38311250-38315621 GCF_001194135.2 Octopus bimaculoides | reverse complement strand
ATATATATATATATATATGTATATATATATATATATGTATATATATATATATATATGTATATATATCCTTACTTCATGAGTACATGAGGGTGCTGCACTCACATTCACGAGATCTTGGTTTCAATTCCTGGACTGGGTGGTGTCTTGTATTCTTGGAGGGAGTGAAATCATGTATAACACATACATTTGACCACTATAAATAAATATGTGTAGCTTTTCCGGCAAGAAATTACAAAACCGTCTTGTTCGGACTACGAGAGACTAGCATAATCGTAACTACATACCACGCTTCAATAAAGTAATATTGTTGTGCTTATGATATTCCATACATTAATTCCCGTTACGTATTTAAGTGTTCCTTATAACATTTTCCAGTAGCGAAATGTAAAACTGTTGCTTTTCACAACAATGACCGCAGGTTTGTGAGATGGTTGTGATCTGTAAACAGTTTTGAGTAGAAACCAGAAAGACAAGTATCACCAGTCAACGCACGTGTGCACATTGGATTCGTAAAGCGGAAGAGAAGAATGAAAAGGCAGTTCGCATGTCAAAATAAAACGGAAAAGAAGATTAAAAACGCAATGCGCATGTCAAACAAGTTATATGATGGTCTGCATGCTACGTCTGACACCACTTTGATACAGCTTTGCTGCAATTTTCTTGCTTACTATCTTTATAGCTTTATCGTTGATACTTAAACTTACTGTTCCGTTCCTTTGAGAGTTCTGGTTAATTTAAATACTATCAAAGCGTAATGTCAACGACTGCTACAATACTTCGCTAAACGGTAACCCCCAGCATTACCGAATTCTATGACGGAAGCAAGTAAAAGATAATAAACGATATGTGTATATATTACACTATTTCGGGGTCAATAAAATAAGTCCCAGTTGAACACTGAGACCGATGTAATCGATCTAACCTCTCCTCTATTGGTGGCCTTGTGCCAAAGTTTGAAACCAATATTTTCTAAATTTGGTCTACTTGAGGTTGATTTTTCCCGTTTCTTTATCTGTCTCATGAATATATAAATCAGAATATTCACTACCTGTTGAGTGGTTATGCATTCTCAATGAATAAACATCTCGCTCAGATAAATAAATATTTCACAGCATAGATTCATGCACAATATATATATGCTCTCTAGAGTATTATATATATATATATATATATATATATATATATATATATATATATATATATATATATATTGGGTCATCCCATAGATAATGTGTTTTTTCAATTGCATGTATGTACGTACGAAGTGTATATGTACGTATGTATGCCTGTACGTACGTACGTACGTATGTATGTATGTATGTATATGTGGTGTGAATGTAATGAAACGAAGGAAAGTGATATAATTCGGCAGATTAGAACACGGAAATTCTCGGAAACTGTATGTTATCATGGACGTCCACATGCGGAATATTCTTAGAGAAGCGTGTATATATGTTAAGTACGAATGTGCTGATGCACGTGTGAATATAAGTGTGTGTGTGATGTGTATGTGTGTGTGTGTGTATGTGTGTAAAAGGCAGGTATAAATTGCCTTGATGTGCATCCATGCTTCTCTGTATAAATGAACATTCGTGCACGTATGTATGTATGCACACACAGACACGCGCGCATGTATGTATGTATTTATGCGTATATGTATATATATATATATATATATATATATATATATGATATGCATATATATATATATGTCTATATATTTATATATATACGCAAATATACACACATTTAAATAATTCTATGTGTATGTATATATATACTTATATATACATACATAAACGTGTGCCTATATATATATATATATATATATATATATATATATGTGTGTGTGTGTGTGTGTGTGTGTGTGTATATATGTATGTATGTATATATGTATCTCATTGGGTGCATATATATATATATATATATGTATATCTGTATGTATGTATATGTTTATGTGTATATAGGTATGTTTGTATGCATGCATGTATGTATGTATGCATACATGTATGTATGTATACATACACACGCATACATTCATAGAGACACGCTAACGTGCACATACACGTTCATGCATATATTCGCATAGATATGCATTCTTAGAGATATAAATTACTGGCACACATGCAGTGTTCATTTATAATACATAAAACAGAAACTCTATTTGTTTAACTGAACTAACCATCAATAGATATGTCAGACAAGAAAATCTGTGTACGCACTTTAACAAGGCCCTCATTAATAGTGGTAATCGACACAATTAAGCCGCGTACAAAGAAAGACGAAGGCAAGCGGTTACTGATGAAATAGTAATGAGGTTTGAAACCATTGTCCAGCTGATCAATCACGCGCCGTCTTCAGTGAATTATGGAAACAAATACAGCCGTTAAGGACTGTCTGGTGTATTTAATTCATTACTAATTGTTTGTAGTTAATATACTCACTGGCGGCTGAGATTTAAACGTTTATTATGTAGTATTTCATTACAACATAAATACATATGGTGCCTGGTGTGGCTTTTTAAATCAGACAATGTTTTGAAAAGACATCCACATAGATTGCATATCCGATTTGGCCCACCAAGAACTGCTGTTAAATTCTGATCTTTGTGGATCTTAAAATGTCTTTTGAGGCCTCCGTTAGGTTTGCATATATAAATTTTCGTTCTTTTTTGCTTTTTTTGTCTTTTCTAGTTTCAACTCTAGGGCTGCGGTCATGATTGTGTCGTTAACAAGCTGGAGAAAAAAGTTCTCCCGGGTTTATAAAATAGTAATAACGTCGTTTTGTACGGAGCAGCCATGTTGAAATGGCAACAAACATTATTTTCAGTAGAGTTACTACTTGCATCTCTTATAAGAGATTTTAGAATGATCGACTTTGCTTGATATTATTAGAGTTATCTTTAAGGCAGCGATCTGGCAGAATCGTAAGCATGCCGGGCGAAATGATTTGCGGTATTTCGTCCATCTTTACGTTCTGAGTTCAAAATCCGCCGAGGTCGACTTTGCCTTTTATCCTTTCAGGGTCGATAAATTAAGTACTAGTAGCGTAATGGGGGCGATCTAATCGACTGGCACCCTCCCCCAAAGTTTAGGGCCTTGTGCCTACAGTAGGAAAGAATCGTTAGCACGCCGGGTAAAATGCTTAGGCGCATTTTGTTTGACTTTACGTTCTGAGTTCAAATTCCGTCGATGCTTCTCATCCTTTCGGGGTCGATAAAATAAATACCAGTTGAATACTGGGGTCGATGTAATCGACTATCCCCTTCCCCCAAATTTCAGGTCTTGTACCTACAGTAGAAACGATTATTAGAGTTATCTCTCTTCTTTCTTTTTCCTTTTTGTCCCCCACCCCCCGATTGCGAGGAAGTTTTTGTAGATTAATTGTATATATTATTTTAACAGAAATTTCGTCATCTTACTGTATTACGCATGTAAGATTCCCTACCAAATCTAACGTCATATCCAGTACACTACCAATTTGTTCTAGGAGAACTTCTCAAGTTCATCTCAAGTTGAATTATTACAAACTAATACTCTGTTGTAAATCTCATCTCAAGAGCTTTATCAGAGAGAAGCTACAACACAGCATCTGTATACGACAACCCTTGATCCTTCTTTCTCTTATAAGATCAGTTGCAGCCACCGACGATATCTATCTAACCAGAAAAACACAAGATGTATTTCTTATTTACTACAAAAATTCAGTTACCTTTTCCCAATCGTAATACGTCTTTATTTTATTTTAAACTTTTCTCTAATGGGTGTTGGTGCTTTTATGAGATTGTTTTTGCTATTTGTATATAATAAGTAGTTTTCTCTCTTGTTTTTGTCATTGCTTTTTGTTGTTTTTCTCTCTCTCTGCTTTATGTTAGCAGTATTTCCTCAAAGTCGTTATATATCTGGCTTCGAGGGCCCCAGCGTCTTGTAAACAAGGAGAAAAGGAATCTGCGTGGATTTCTTTGTTTGATCTTTCGAAATACGTTAGCAGAAACAAACAAAAAAAAAAGATTACAATGATGGTGATGATGACGATGAAGAAGTAGAAGAAACGAAGGAGAAGAAGAAAAAAAAAACCCAACCAACCAACCAAACAAACGAACAAACCAGAAACAAAGAAGAGGGAAAAAAAGAAGCAGGTAAAGAACACATCACCACCACCACCACCACCACCACCACCAACAACAACAACAACAACAACAATAACAGCAACAACAAACTGTTGATAATCAGACTCACTAAGCACCTGCTTATATATTTCATTACAAGGTATTTTTGTAGATTCTACTATCTGCCTACCTCACACTACCGTTAACTTCCTTGCTGTTTACTTTCTTTAGCAGTAAAAAAAATCAGCCTGTTGACATATTTA
>NC_069000.1:38309681-38310990 GCF_001194135.2 Octopus bimaculoides | reverse complement strand
ATAGGCCGCTTTTAGCCGAAGCGCTACGTTACGGAAACAAACCAGCACCGGTTGCCGAGCGGCGATGCAGAGCAAACACACACACACGATGGACTTCTTTCAGTCTCCGTCTACTAAATACACTCACAAGGCTTTGGTCGACCCACGTACTGTAGTAGAAGACACTTGCCCAAGGTGCCATGCAGTGGGACTGAACCCGGAACCATGTGGTTGGAAAGCAAGCTAGTTACCACACACCCACTCCTGCGCCTATGTTTATTCACTTAAAATTTCTATCAAATTCCAAAAACACCGAATTCTCAGAAATTATTCCAATACTTTGAACAGGAACTGAGAGCAACAACTCAAATTTTATGGCACTTTTCTTATATAGCCCCGGACCTACAAATACCTTGTGAGGGAATTTGGTTGAGGAAAACTGGGCAATTTTAGAGTTGAAAGCGTTGGTTAAAAGAGTTAACAGTTACCGATTTTTTTTTGTATGATGACTCACCAACGGTACATATATGAACCACCGATGGCAATGTATAAACCGTTGATCTATTCGCTGGTTGTCGGTTACCTTATCAGCACGTTGATCGGCGATCCGAAAACTTAGATAATCTCAGTTTTACCAACTTGTTCTAGTTATATCGACCGCCAAGGCGGTTTCAAATTGTTTTCTGAAACAATGTTCAGAAGTTTGTAGTGTGAAAAACACGATGTTTAGATAAAACATATTTATGTGAAATGACTCTATCTGATGCTGGAATCTTTGTAGATACATCTTTACGATCTAGTTCTCTCTTTAAAGCTTATAACAAACAGATTAATCTTTAAGCACGTGATTCATGTAACATGGTGCCATAATTTCTCTCGAACTGATTGATATCTTTCATCTTATATTCCCTTCTTTTCTGTTATTCTTTTACTTGTTTCAGTCATTTGGCTACGGCCATGCTGGAGCACTACCTTTAGTCGAGCAAATCGACACCCCAGGACTTATTCTTTTGTAAGCCTAGTACTTATTCTATCGGTCTCTATTCTGTCGTAACTGCTAGGTTACGGGGACGTAAACACAACATCGGTTGTCAAGCAATGGTGGGGAAAAACCCCAGATACACAAGCATATATATATATATGGGAGAATATACAAAAAATAACAACAGACGAGGACAGGTGGTGTAAATAACAAAAGTATATATTAGTATGACGCTCGGGAATACGGAAAGTCTTTGACGTTTCGAGCTACGCTCTTCAACAGAAAGAATACGGAGACAAGGAGAAAAACACGGAGAAAAAAAATTGAATAGTGTTCAGTCAACGGTCA
>NC_069000.1:38305279-38309365 GCF_001194135.2 Octopus bimaculoides | reverse complement strand
CTGGACTGCGGCCATATCGCAGCATTGGCTTGAAGGGTTTAGTCGAACAAATTGACTCCAGTAATTATATTTTATGTCTAGCATTTATTCTTCCTGTCGCTTTTGTCGAACCGCTAAACTACGTGATGTAAACAAACCAACACCAGTTGTCAAGCCGTGATAGGTGGATAAACGCAAACACAATGACAAGCATACCTAACGTTTCTATCTATCTATCTATCTATCTATCTATCTATCTATCTATCCATCATCCATGCATGCATACACGCACGCACACACACACACACACACACACACACACACACACACACACACACATATATATACGACGGGCTTCTTTCAGTTTCTGTCGACCAAATTTCCTCACAAGGTATTGACCGACCTGGGACTTTAGCAGAAGACACTTGCTGGGGGTAACCGCGCAGCGGGACGGAGCCGTGAGCCAAAATGGTTGTAAAGTGAGGTACATAATCCCATGGAGATGACTGTGGAAATTCTTGAAAAATATGTCAGCACCATCAGAACCTTGAAAATGAACAGTGTTGGTGTAATCATTAGAGAACCAATGAGAATATTAATAAAACATTGTAACAGATTTGTTGAAGTTACATCGTTTGGTCTTAGAAACATAACAAGCAATAACAGATTTCAATTACGATATTAGTGGTTATAAGCAGAAAACAGTAATATATATTCACGAATTGACCTAGAACCTAAACGTTGTTCCCCCATCCACCTCATAATGCTGCTTATAATGTCTAAAGTCATTTACATGATATATTTATTTCTTTATTGCCCACGGTGGGGATAAACATAGAGGAGACACACAAGAACAGACAAAGGGTTTAAGTCGATTACATCGACCCCAGTGCATAAGTGGTACGTATTTAATCGACCCCGAAAGGATGAAAAGCAAAATCGACCTCGGCGGAGTTTGAACTCAAAACGTAACAGCAGACAAAACACCGCTAAGCATTCAGTCCAGCGTGCTAACGATTCTGCTAGCTCACTGCCCTAGCATTATATGTAATTATATATATATATATAACTGCTAATATTATAATGTTATAATTTGTACTAATTTGTACATAGATAATGTTTAGGAGCAGTTATATTATATAATTTACATTATATATTAACAGTTAAAGGCGGTGAACATCGGGCGAAATGCTTAGTGGTATTTCGTCCGTCTTTACGTTCTGAGTTCAAATTCCGCCTTTCATCCTTTCAGGGTCGATAAATTAAGTACCAGTAGCGTACTGGGGTCGATCTAATCGACTGGTCCCCTCCCACCAAAATTTCGGGCCGTGTTCCTAGTATAGAAAAGAAAATATTATATATTAGCAGTTGGTTTACATATCTGTGATTTGGTTATATCCGTAGACCAGCTGTTACTGTAATCTTTTAGTGATTGCTTAATAAATCAGAAATCTGAAGCAGATCCAACACGTTGCACTGTATATTATAATTCAACATGTACGACTGCGATAAGGTGAGAGGTTGTTGAAACTAAAGTTTAATAAAAGCTGAATACAATAAAAAATCCTATTCTAAATACTAAGCGAAAAACCTGGTTGTTGTTCCTGCCGACTACTACGCTAATCAGGTTTGGTGTATCCCGTTTGACTAACCACTTGACTCTGTATAAATATCTATCGCATAATGTAATTTGTTCTAATTTGTACCGAAATGATGTTTAGGTGCAGTTGTTGTCGACTGAACTGAACATAGTAAATATTTCCGACAACAACAATATCGAAACTAACAGGCGGATTTCAGTCAACGAAATTTATTACAGTTCAGAGCGTTACCAATCATACCTTCCTTACAGACATGATAATATCCTTTCTATAAACGCAAGGACCGAAATTTTGGACGAGGGAGCTAGTCGATTACTTCGACCCCCCGGTGCTCAACTGGTACGTATTTCATCGTTCCCGAAATGATGGAAGGCAAAGTCACCTGCATCGGCGTTTGAACTCTAAATGTGGAGGCGGACGAAATGCCGCCAGCTCATCGTCTTAGACGTGACAATAATATCACAATAAATTGTGAAGGAGGCAAGCTAGCAGAATCGTTACCACACCGGACAAAATGCTTCTGAGTTCAAATGATGCCTGGGTCAATTTTGCCTTTTATCCTTTCGAGATTGATAAAGTAAGTACCAATTGAGTACTGGGATCGATGTAATCAACTTATCCCCTCCTCCGAAATTGCTAGCCTTGTACCAAAATTTGAAACCAATATCACAAGATATTGATATTCGTTTAATGCAGGAGTATAGAATCGTGATTAGTGTAGTAGGCTTATGATCGCTAGGTTGTGGGTCCGATTCTAGGATCGGACTGCTTATCATGCGCTTCAGCTAGGTCCTTCATTTCTCTTTTCTTTAGATTTTCTCAGCTGAAATGAAAACCAGTGGAGTACTGGTGCAGCCTTCTCTTCCTCTAGCTGTTGCATTCTCATGGCTATGAGTGAAAGTATACACCATGATATAAAGTCAAACACACCAGTGATTGAAGGTTATTGCATGCTATGTTTTTTATGTCGTCATGTTAGGTATTACCCTGAACATAGACAGGCAAGGCTGTGTGGTTAAGAAGCTCGCTCTGGAAGCACGAGGATTCGGGTTCAGTCCCACTGCGCGGAAATATGGGAAAGCTTCTTTTACTACTATAGCCCCGAGTCAAACGATACCTTGTGAATATGGTAGACGGAAACTGTGTGGAAGCCCATCGTGTATATATATATATATATATATATATACATACAGGGTGCGGTGAATAAATTGTCGTCTAAATTAACGCAAAAATGGAAGTAATACTGAAATCTCATTTTAACGGATATATTTACCAAAATTACATAAAAATATCTTGAAATGTTAAAAAGTGAATTTATTCGAAAAGTCGCCAATGGCTTCAACCACGGCCTCCAGACGACTTCTGTATCTTCTGCAACTCTTCAAGACAGTTTCGACTTTGCTTTTCATCCTTTCGGGGCGCGATTAATTAAGTAACAGTTGCGTACTGGGTTCGATCTAATCAAATGGCCCCCACCCCAAAAATTTCGGGCCTTCTGCATAGAGTAAAAAGAATATTTCTTGTTATTAGAAAAGGCTTGGTTAGCTTTGTCTTGTATTTACAGTCTATTATATTTACTGAGTGTTTATGCTATTAATAACTTTATAATTGATATAACAACAGAAAGATTATAGGTTTATATCATTACCAGTAAAATTTACAGATTTGAAGGTGGCCGTCATTAAATTTGCCTGGTGAAAAAGCAAGATTGCTTAAGAATTAATGCACTGGCGAGGAAATACAAGCGAATATAGAATGCAAAATTGAAAACTAAATATTTGATAAACTTTCAGATGCAGTCTTTTGTTTTTTAAGTGTCATTTCTGTTTTATAATTGACATATGGTATTAAAAAAACAAAACAAAACAAAAAACAAAGAATAGACAATGCAACTCTGTGGCTTCGCAATAATAGATGCTGACGTATATTAGACGTCATACAGCGTTGATAAGTCTCTGGAAGAATAAGAAAAATAAAGGCAAACAATATCGCTTTATTCCGACTTGACTGAAGTATATAATATACACGCGAACGTACACACGCACACGCACGCACAAATATAGATCCAAACACAAATGTAGATGTTTAGACACAGGTATACACAGACTGCTTTCGCAGTTTCTATCTCTCGAATTTTAACTGCTTTTGGAGTCGCAGCAATCCTCTAGAAAAATTTGAAGAAAATAAGACTTATTCAAGGCACCAGGATTAATATTCTACGATCTTTTGCATACTCAACAGACCTATTGCCGAGGACGGATTTAATTAATTTGAGGTTTTATGGCGGCTTTAATTGCGTTTCGATCACTTGAACTTTCCATTAATCTTCATGTTTACCTCATTATACCTTTGCTATATTCGCCAGAGAGTATGGCCGCCATATTGACGATACTTCAAAATCCCAGAAAGATTCCACCAGGTGTGCTTAAAACAGACACATACATACATCTTTCCATCCTAGTGTGTGTATGTATGTATGTATTTATGTATATATATATATATATAT
>NC_069000.1:38302698-38304990 GCF_001194135.2 Octopus bimaculoides | reverse complement strand
TATATATATATATGTATGTATATATATATCTATCTATCTATATATATATATATTTACACGTGTGTATGTGTGTGTGTGATATATAAGACATGACGCCTAATGTTTAGCTCATTCTTGTTTAACAAACATATATATGTATATAAGTATGTATGTACGTACGTCTGTATGTATACATGTATGGATGTATGCATGCATGTATCTATGTATGTATGTATATATATATATATATACGTATGTGTGAGTGATATATAAGACATATGACACGTAATGTTTAGCTCATTTTTGTTTAATACACACACATATGTGAGTATGTGTTTATGTTTGTCTGTATGTACAGATACACATACATACATACATACATACATACATACATACATACATACACACATACATACATACGTTGAACGTTATTTACATCTAACACAGAAGTGCTGAAAAGGGGAACATTTTTACAGTATAGAAGTATTATTAAATATCATCTGAGGCTGAGTTAGTCATGTTTATCAGTGTTGATGACTTCAGATTTCCAAAAATGATTTTTTTTTTTCTCTATGATGAATTAGTTTTCTTGATAGGCGTTCCCAGTACGAATAAAAAATTAAAAAATTAAAAAAACTTCCATGACGTCATAAATGAAAACCTTGAGTCTTTGAACATTATTAAAGTGAAATCATCTTGATATAAATAAAAACAGATTAAGATCTGTATCCAGGAAACATTGTTCGTTATCCGTGAAAAAAATATGCAAAACAAATTTCATAGATGCAGGCTCATGGCTGTGTGGTGAGAAATTTGCTTCTCAACCATATATATATATGGTCATATATACATGGTCATATATATATGGTCATATATATATGGTCATATATATATGGTCATATATATATGGTCATATATATATGGTCATATATATGGTCATATATATATATATGGTCGTGGAGGCGCAACGGCCCAGTGGTTAGGGAAGCGGACTCGCGGTCATAGGATCGCGATTTCGATTCCCAGACTGGGCGTTGTGAGTGTTTATTGAGCGAAAACACCTAAAAGCTCCACGAGGCTCCGGCAGGGGTTGGTGGCGAACCCTGCTGTACTCTTCCACCACAACTTTCTCTCGCTCTTTCTTCCTGTTTCTGTTGTGCCTGTAATTCAAAGGGCCAGCCTTGTCACATTGTGTCACGCTGAATCTCCCCGAGAACTACGTTAAGGGTACACATGTCTGTGGAGTGCTCAACCACTTGCACGTTAATTTCACGAGCAGGCTGTTTCGTTGATCGGATCAACTGGAACCCTCGACGTCGTAAGCGACGGCGTGCCAACAACATATATATGGTTATATATATATGGTCATTCTGTCTGTACGCAGTCAAGCGCAATCAGTTTATTAGAGCAACTGCTGCAGTGGTAGGAAGCAGAACCTGTCAGATGATACGCTTTGGAAAAGCATGAATTTCACAACACTCCTGGTCTTATCTTTTCCCCTAGCTTAATTTCTACGAGAGCTATCAACTATGGAGAGATGTCTTTAAACATGAAACACGAGTGTTTAAATATCTGACTCGCTTTGCTGCTAGATTGTGTGGGATACTTATAGCTCGTTATGCCGATTTTATGTAACAGCGTATGTAGTTAAATACACACACACACACATGTACATGCACACACATGTACATGCACACACACTCACAACATACACTTGTATCCACATATGTTGGCACACATGTATGAATGTTAGCTTTCAGTTTCACATTCTTTGCGCCTTCGTATACGTACATACCATACATGCCATACATACATACACACACACATACATACATAGTATACAAAGATAGTATACATACATGCATATATACATACTTATCGCACGCACGTGTATATACACACACATGTATGTATACATTTCGTAATATGCATTCTTATCTGAGTTCCATCTATCGAGCTTCCCGCTTGCCGCTGTTCAGCTAAATGCTAACCTTCCCCGTCATGTCTTCCTTGTACATTTGCTATTTGCCCACCTGTATTCTATCTTTCACTCTACCTATCTATCTGAAACGTAGCCTTACAACTGTGTATGTATATATTTGTACATGCACGCACACATACACACTCGCCCTAAGGCACACACATGCGCATATACCCACAACACACTCATGCACACACATATGCATAATCAAACTGGATTTCTCTCTCTCTCTCTCTCTTTCTCTCTCTATCTGTCTATCTATCTATCTATCTATCTATCTATCTATCTATCTATCTATCTCTAATACGCACACAAAGACACACATGTACTCA
>NC_069000.1:38298193-38302469 GCF_001194135.2 Octopus bimaculoides | reverse complement strand
ATATATATATATATATATATATATGCATATATATATGTATATATATATGTATATACATACATATATATGTGCATACATATTATAAACATATATATGTATACACACACACACACACACACACACACACACACACATATATATATATATATATACATACTAATATATACTTTTGTTATTTACACCACCTGTCCTCGTCTGTTGTTATTTTTTGTATATTCTCCCATATATATATACATACATGGATACATACATACTCACACACATATTGATACATTCATATTCATGCACACACACACATACATACACCAGAATTTTATTCGTTTGTTTAATTGTTTCCATGTATCTTTTACCCCTAACAATCTTATATATTGCAAGTATGTGTGCAGCATAAACGCTGCTGGAATATTCATGTTTGCATTTATAGGCGAATGCATACAACTGTAAATTCTCTTATGAGAAGCTTGTTCCTTTGAGTATGTAGCTACACACACTGTATATATATATATATATATATGTGTGTATACGTTAGTGTATATATGTGTATGTTAGTGTACATGTGTTTTCATCTTCGTCCTGACTACAATGAAAATTATCTTACGCACAAAGAAAACCAGACACCATTGCAACATGTGTGTTGTTTGATTAATCGAGATTTCTCAGTATATTCTTGTCTAAAGAAAAGCCATTACTTCTGTCATTGTAACGGCAACAAATGATAGGCTGATGAAGATCACATGAATGTCACGTTATTTCTTAGTAATCTCAGTCTACGATCTCATGCTATGCGTGCTTCTCGCGTGAAGTATTGGTCGTGTTATAATTGCTTTGATATCTTGTTTCATTTCCTAAAATTAAAAAAATAAATAAAAGACAAACGAAAAGACTATACACATTCTTATTAGACATTCAGAAACTACATCAGCTGACATGCAGTAGTGTATGAATATGTGGATTACAGTGGAGTTAAACTAAAAATAGACTAAGCTATAGAATATGTCTCACAAGAAATGTTGAATTCAATATTGCTAGCTAACGAAAGCCTTGTCAGTTTTATAGCTTCTAACGCTTGTAATTAAAAAAATTATTCTTATCTGTCTGTAATTACCTTTGGTTAGATGGACATCAATGTCTTGCCTACGTCATTTCTGTACTATCGATCACACTCGTATAAAATCAAGCTGTTTCATGAAAAAGTTAACCTTCAACTTATCATGGTGTCGTATCTAAATGCTTTAAGCTAATTTGTCTGTCAATCTACGAAGCCTAACAAATATTTCAGGCTTTACATGAACTCCACTCCCGCAAAAAGTAAAAACAAGAACAATAAAAAGGGGGAAATAAATCTCTCGCCAAAATAATAAAAGGGGTAGAGGAAGGGAAAAGGTATAGCCGCATCGTTACGGTTGAAAAAAACTGTCAGTCTGAATCACAGAAACTAAATGTACGAAATATCCATGAATATACTTGGAAGGTAGTGGAGACGCAATGGCCCAGTGGTTAGGGCAACGGACTCGTGGTCATAGGATCGCGGTTTCGATTCCCAGACCGGGTGTTGTGAGTGTTTATTGAGCGAAAACACCTAAAAGCTCCACGAGGCTCCAGCAGGGGATGGTGGTGAACCCTGCTGTACTCTTTCACCACAACTTTCTCTTACTCTTACTTCCTGTGTCTGTTGTGCTTGTAATTCAAAGGCTCAGCCTTGTCACACTCTGTGTCACGCTGAATATCCCCGAGAACTACGTTAAGGGTACACGTGTCTGTGGAGAGCTCAGCCGCTTGCTCGTTAATTTCACGAGCAGGCTGTTCCGTTGATCGGATCAACTGGAACCCTCGACGTCGTAAGCGACGGAGTGCCAACACACTTGGAAGGTACGATGACTAATTACACAATTAGATAATTCTGTTCCACATTAGATGTTGGCTGGATTTATACACAAAATGCTGTTTTGATTTTAACGAGGCAAAACTTTAGAACTTTACTAATGTGAAAATGATTTCTCCGGTAACGATAACGTTAAATCTTTGTTGAATGTTCCAGTCTTGTCGGTTAAAGTTTGAGTATTATTATTCCTTCATCTCTTCTATTATTCATCCTGTAGCCTTCTGTTCTCTCTTGTCTACTTATTATCTGCCACATAGAAGAAAATAATTTGTGTTCCATTGATGTCTCTTTGTTAATCTTAGTACAATTCAATTCGGACTTTAAACTTATCGATGTCACTGGTTCGATTAAAATCTGATTAAGGTAATTCAGGAAATAGGACCTAATATTATCATAGATGCTATTCTTGTAGCCATTAATTTGCTAGATTACAACATGGAGACTAAAAAATGATAGTTTCAGACTATACTACAAACCAAACGAGAAATTAGTGTACATACATAGACACCCGAATCACCCACGTAATGTCTTAAGGAAAGTAGTTGACTACGTTAGTAAACGGGTAGCCTCAATATTTTCCGATGTAAATTTTTTCTGGAAGCAACTAGAAATTATAATGAAGAGCCAAGAAACTGTGAGTTCTCCGATAAGATTAAATACGTAAAAATTACTTGGAAAGAAGCATTTAACCTAGCAGTAACAACAAAAATATCCAGGGAATCTCTAAGATTAATAGATCAGCATTTCCCACCAAGGCAAAAGTATATATACTAAGATATTAAGTAAGAGCTGTGTTAAGATTAACTATTCAGTTTGAAATTTAAAAAAAAACTCGGTTATATAAGAAGTTATAATGCTGCAAAGTTGAATAACAAGGAGAGGTGAACAGTTGACCACATAAAACCATGCAATGTTAGGATTCGTGAGAACTGCCCACTAGATGGTAACTGTCTATCAAAGTCAATAACGCTAAAATCGAAACAAACAGCAGAAATGGACAATATATATATATATATATTGGAGCAACTAAACTAACACTGAAAAATTGATTCTATAAGCACAAACACTTATTTGTCAGCCCTGATGACAAATAAATGCACAGCGACTTTGTTGAAATTTAAATGACTCTTGCGCGAGACAAGTTCTCACTAACTGAAAAGACGATAGTATACAAGCTCAAAATTAGAAACAAACAACAGAGATAAACCTGAAATATATACTGGGTCAACTGAATCAAAACTAACAAGCTGAATTTCCGTTATACTTTGCACAAAACAACAACAATAACAACAATAACAATATTTTCTGTTTTCTTTGTTTTCTATTTTTTCTTTTTTACCTTTTTCTTTCTTTTCCCCTCTTTGTCTATCACATAACTTGACTTTGTAAATGAACAACCAGGTATGCTTATATTAATGGCCAACCAATGCAAACAGTGAGTTTCTTTGCCTAAGGTGTCGGAAAGACACTCGGCAAGAATGAGCTGGTACTTATTTGATAAACCTCGGTGGAATTTGAACTCAGAGTGTAAAGACAGACGAAATGCCGCTAAGCATTTCGACCGGCATGCTCACTGCCTTCATAATAATAATAATAATAATAATAATAATGATAATAATAATAATAATAATAAAAGTAAGTATTGAAGTCTATTTGTTCGACTAAGCCCTTCAGTGCTGTACCCCAGCATGGCCACAGTTCAATGAGCGAAACAAGTAAAAGATATAAAGATGAAATTTGGACTACCTGGTGGAAAATCGATGGTAACGTGACTCTTTTATCTTTACACTACTTACAAATCTCATATAACTTATAAAACAACCTGAAACTTGAACACAGATTATCAGTAAAATATGCTGAAGCTAGTATTGATTTCATGCATTTATAAAATGTGGTGGCTATTTCGAGGATAGAAAGCAAA
Organism: Octopus bimaculoides; assembly: GCF_001194135.2. Classification (NCBI taxonomy): domain Eukaryota; kingdom Metazoa; phylum Mollusca; class Cephalopoda; order Octopoda; family Octopodidae; genus Octopus; species Octopus bimaculoides. The sequence goes on along the minus strand of NC_069000.1, from coordinate 38,298,666 downwards.
AAATACCAAAAATAGCCATTGTAATTCCTCTTGACTTTATTCTGACCAAACACATGTATTTTAACACGTCATGTAATACGCTGTTATTGACAATTCAGTTCAACAACATGAGCTATTTTAAATTATAAAAATATCTTTCTGAGTAAAGGATTAATTCAGAAGTGGGACGGTTAGTAGATATCATAAAATAAAATAACATTTCTCAAAGTATTTTTGCCCGGCGTGCTAAGATTCTGCCAGCTCGCCACCTTAACTTATTCTTTGCTATTCTAGGCACAAGGCCCGAAAGTTTTTGGCGGGAGGAGGCCAGTCGATTAAATCGAACCCAGTACGCTACTGGTACTTAATTTGTCGACCTCCGAAAGGATGAAAGGCAAAGTCGACCTCGGCGGAATTTGAACTCAGAACGAGAAAACGGACGGAATGCGTAAATTATTTGTGCCCGGCGTGCTATTGGTTCTTTCCTACACTAG
>NC_069000.1:38294878-38297298 GCF_001194135.2 Octopus bimaculoides | reverse complement strand
GTAGCAGTGGTGGTAGTAATGGGGGTAGTAGTAGTAGTGGTAGTAGTGCTAGTAGTAGTAGTAGTAGCGGTGGTAATAGTAGTAGTAGTAGTAGTAGTAGTAGTAGTAGTAGTAATGGTGGTAGGGGTAGTAGTAGTGGTAGTGGTAGTAGTAGTAGTGGTAGTAGTGGTGGTGGTAGTAGTAGTAGTGGTGGTGGTGGTGGTGGTAGTAGTAGTGACGTGGTGGTGTTGATAGTAGTAGTAGTAGTAGTAGTATACTTTGATGGATTTTTCTCTTCCATCTTTACTTTCTGAATTGTTGCCTTTTCTTTCTTGTTTTTTTTATTTTTCTATCCCTTCCCTCCCTTCTCCCTCCTTCCCTCTTTCTGTATTTCCTTCCTTCCTTTCTTTCTTCTTCCCCTTCCTTCCTTCCTTCCTTCCTTCTTTTCGTCTTCAGACTTCTTTTACTTTGTTGTACTTCGTCCTTCTTTATTCCTTTCTTCTTTGTTTTTGTGTTTTCTCGTGTTCTTCATTCTACTCTCTGCCAACCTTCTCGTTCTCTCTCTCTCTCTCTCTCTCTCTCTCTCTCTCTCTCTCTCTCACCCCTCCCACACACACCTTCATATATACGTGCTTGTGTGTGTTTGTGCTTTTGCGTGTGCTTCCTTGCTTGCGCGCACGTACGTTGTGTGTATAATTCCCTTTCACTCAACCTTCCCCATTATCACGTCTAACTTTTTAAAAAATTCCTTTCGTTCTGACTCGTTTTTCTTTTTTTCAGTTTCTTTTCTTACCAATAAATCACTCTTTTATTTCTTTCTATCTCAACACGCACTTCAACAAATCTCAAAATCTCACAGATTAAATTGGTTCTATGAGCACGTCAGTAACAAATTTTTATATACTCACCACATACACGCACATACATATAAAGGTACGCCATCACGCACACATAAAGGAAAAAACAAACTTTCTGAACAATTCCCGATTACCTGTGGTTTAAGGCATGGTTATGTTCTTACTACTGTGCTCTTATACTTGCCTGTAACAACAGTTTTTGAATTTTCTCTGGATCTTTTTTAAAACGGGGGCCACATTTTTCATTAACGAAACACTTTGAAACTTGGAACACTGGTAGAATGTGTCATATAAAACATCTTTTTCTCTTAGTCTTCTTTTAAAAAAAAGAAATCCATAAATTATTCCATGTTAAAGTTGTCGTATTTCTGTAATTTCAACCAATCACTGACGTCCATTCAGCCGATATACATTAAGTGCCGACTACATAAACAAACGATTCTGAAACAATTAACCCTAACCCTAACCCTAACCCTAACCCTAGGGTTAGGGTTAGGGTTAGGGTTAGGGTTAAAGCAAATTTAAAATAAAAAAAAGCAAATAAAACGAAGGTATGGAGATTAAATACGCTTTACATCGCTTAATCAGCCAAAGGAGTAAATGTAAACAACTGAATACTTGTCAGTGATTGGTTGAAATTATCGAAATAAGACAATTTTTTACATGAAATAAATTCGAATACAAAAATATTTTTCTGTTCTATAACACAAAATAGATAAGTATACGAAGTTTGAAAGTCTTTCCGTACCAAAAACACTACGTAAAGCATTAATGAAAAATGTGGCCCCCGTTTTAAAATAGATCCTTTTCTCCTGGTAATCCTGCTGTTTACATAAGATAAGTTTGACAGAAGATTTCGTTTTCAATGACTTGCTAACATTCAAAGCATCTCGGAGCTTCAGTATACAGATGACAATGTTACTCTCTGTCACACAGTTCGCAAATTCTAGAAATCAATCAAAGACTTCACCTGTTCTTTCGACTGGTGAATCACTTCAGCCTCGGTGTGAGGATCGAGATCAACGTTCTCGCCCTACCTACTTCGAAGACAATCTCCTTGAATTCAACATCGCCGTCTCTGATACATCTCCTGAACAAGTTAGCAATTTCTCCGACCTTGGAAGTATTCTTTTCAAAAGATGTACTCCTGAAAAGGCTGAGAAACACGAAACTGCATCAATTTATTCAGTATTAAGAAAAAAAAAACAACAACAAACCACAAGCAAAATGGGTCTTTAAGAACAAAGAAACGAAACTGATAATTTATCAAGTTGTCGCCATCCCAGCGTTATGATCCGATGATGAAATATGGACATTTAATTGACGAAGCATTAAGAAGCTAAAGCGTTTCCACCAACATAAGTTCCGCGTCATTTTAAAACCAAATTCAAGAACTAAACAATAAACAATATGAGCCCGAGAAACAGCCAACAGTCAAAGTATAGAATCTATCATCCTGGAGCAATGGCTACGATGGTTTGCTCGTGTGGTTACAAAGAAAGAAAAGAGATTCTAATATAGCTATCTATCTATCTATCTATCTATCTATCTATCTATCTATCTATCTATCTATCTATCTATCTA
>NC_069000.1:38292637-38294104 GCF_001194135.2 Octopus bimaculoides | reverse complement strand
TCATGTAAAAACAAATAGTAAATGAGTATATGCATATATACGTACAGGTATGTGCATACCGACATCCACCTGTATGTATAGGTGCATATCTGGGTACAGGACATTGCAAACAAACGTAGACGAGAAAACACACGAGCCACATAGAGAACATTCTACTTCATCAGCTACCCACGTTTTAACACCGGCGTATCGACGAGCTTCGGGCAGGACGCATCGTTAAAACGGCTCGTCCCATGGACCGCAGATTAAATTTGTATACGCAAATTAAATCTAGCCATGGAGGAATGTCGTGGCGGACAAAAAACAAGACAGGAAAACAAACAGAAAAGGCTTTACGGCCAGACATATACATATATGTGCTTGTGAATATATATATATTCACAAACACACACACATACATATATATATTAAGTTATATTAATATATATATATATGTAACACATGCTTTTGAGATATTGAACAACGAAAGAACTAACACACAATTCGAAAACTTTATTCCAAAAAAATAGGTTCGTGATATTGCGTTTTCCTGACAGATTGTTTTTAAAATTAGTTAACTTTGAAAAGATCTTTAGATATATAAATACATACATAAATACATACATACATACATACATACATACATATATATTTGTGCCACTGTATGTGTATATATGTGTGTGTGTGTGCATATACATATAAGCATGCATATATTTACATATATATGCGCACAGACACATACACACGCGCCTCTGTGTGTGTTTGTACGTGTGCGTGTGTATATATACGTATGCATGGGGGTGGATGTAAATATTCACAAGAAAAATTGTATAAATAACCTCATCCGTAAATTATACATTTTTTTGAAAATGTTGAAGGTTGCGTGAAATAATCAAAGAATTTAGTCGATGAGACAAACCTAAATTCAGAAAGATTATTTTTAAAGATAGTTCCTTGTTGCAAAGATGAACAGTAACAATAGCACATCCCACGTAGTCTGTTATAGCTAAATTCCTTTGACGTCACAGTGTCTTTGTGCTAGAGATATATCGCTTGAGCTGTCTGACAGAATTAAGTCCTGTCAATTATATCTAATATCCTATCAATGATGTTTATACATACATACATACATATAAACTTACATACATACATATATACATACATGCATACATACATACATACCTATGTACATACATTATATGTATGTGTGTATATAGATCCTTTTATCCTTTTATTGGTTTCAGTCGTGTTGACTCCGGCCATGCTGGAGCGCTGTCTTTAGTCGAACAAATCGACCCCAGGACTTATTCTTTTCTTTGTAAGCCTAGTACTTATTCTATCGGTTCTCTTTTGCCGAACCGCTAAGTTACGGGGACGTAAACAAACCAACATCGGTTGTCAAGCAATGGTGGGTAACACAGATATGCAAACACACACACACACACACACACACACACACACATATATATATATATATATATATATATA
>NC_069000.1:38291434-38292197 GCF_001194135.2 Octopus bimaculoides | reverse complement strand
AAAAAAAAAAAAAATAATAATAATAATAAATATTACTGGGGGCGATTCATTTGACTAAAATTCTTGAAGGCGGTGCTCTAGCATCGCCACAACTAAAAACTGAAATACGTAAAAGAAAAAAAAAAAAAAAGAAACTAAATGTTTATGTGAGTAAGATATTTTTCTTCGCTGCTACTTTATATAAAATCCAAATAGAGAAATAGGATGAATGTGGAAGCTGATCTCCGCTTAAAACTGACTACCATTGTGCCTGAAAACTAAACCTTAGCATAAACAAAACAGCATCAACCGTCTCATTAAACAACATTTCTCTTTTTAATTGCGCCTTTTATTTTATTGTATATTATTCATATATTTATATATTTATTCATATATTCAGGCGTAGGAGTGGCTGTGGAGTAAGTAGCATGGTAATGAACCACATGGTTTCGGGTTCAGTTCCACTGCGTGGCACCTTGGGCAAATGTCTTCTACTATGGCCTCGGGCCGACCAAATCCTTGTGAGTGGATTTGGTAGACGGAAACTGAGAGAAGCCCGTCGTATATATGTACATATATATATATGTATGTGTGTATATGTTTGTGTGTCAGTGTTTGTCCCCCCAACATCGCTTGACAACCGATGCTGGTGTGTTTACGTCCCAGTAACTTAGCGGTTCTGCAAAAAAAGAGCGCGATAGAATAAGTACTAGGCTTACAAAGAATAAGTCCTGGGGTCGATTTGCTCGACTAAAGGCGGTGCTCCAGTATGGCCACAGTCAAA
>NC_069000.1:38287864-38289820 GCF_001194135.2 Octopus bimaculoides | reverse complement strand
GTTTCTGTTTTTAGACTCCACATTCGAGTTACCTCTATTTCCAGGTCTTTGTATTTTGTAAGTTTCTCCATTTCTTTTAGGGAAACGTTGTCATCTGCTGGTATTGATACATCAATTAGAAAGCATTTTTTTACTTCATGATCTTTTACAACTATATCTGGTCTATTGGCCTTAATTTCTCTATCTGTGTGTATTGGCATATCCCAGAGTATGATTGCTTTCTCGTTTTCTGTGACCTTTTCTGGCGTGTGTTTATACCATCGTTTTTCTGTTGTTATTCCATAGTGTTGGCATAGCTTCCAGTGTATATAGGTTCCAGCTCTGTCGTGTCTGTGAATATATTCATTTTAAGCCTTATTATTATTGTTATTATTATTATTATTATTATTATTATTATTATTATTATTATTATTATTATTATTATTATCATTATTATTATTATTATTATTATTGTTAAGGCGGCGAGCTGGCAGAATCGTTAGCACGCAGGACGAAATGCTTAGCGATATTCTGCCCGTTGTTACGTTGTGAATTGAAACCACGATGTTGGGCGCAACCTTTAGCTACTGCACCGTTCATCCTCGCTAAATGAAGCATGCCAATGCAGAATATAAGACGGCAAAGGATTTGAACTCACGAGCATAAGGTGAACCGATATTTTAGCATGATCTTCTCGTCATTAAAATTGAAATGTTAGAGCTTTGGGCGTCGTTCATTATCCATTTGTGCTTCGTGTGTCTATTCACACGTGCACCACACACGCATGCGCATACACTCACACACACACATTCACACATGCTCTCATACACACACTCACCCACACATATAGACTCTCTCTTTAACATACACATTCACACACATACATACACACTACACATAGACTTGCACGCACTCACGCACAGCCTCTCCCCCCCCCACGCACACTCTCACACACACAGACATAGACTCACTCGCACATATTTTATATAAGTTTGTATATTGGAGAAGTGCCAAAGGTATATACACTCGGCTACTGGCTATCAAAATATACACATACATACATACATACATACATATATACATATATACATACATACATATGTACATACATATATATACATACATATATACATACATATATACAAGCATACATATACATATACATATATATATATATATATATATATATATATGCAGACAAAAATAATCCTTCTGAAATTCGTTATACTTTGAACTTTAAATCTAGGTAAAAGAATGTAAGCCATCCATAAACTATGACTTTCAGTTTGGTATTTGAATAAACTGGAGGATTATATTTTGATAATCTAGACATTAAAAAAATGTTTAAAAGAAGTGAAAAGGAATTTAACTAAAAAATAAAAAGAAATGAAAAGTAGGCCTTCACATAATAACTAGTCTACGCGTTCAGTATAGATTTCACTCACTATAGAGCATCTGTTGGTTTTAATTGTGAAAAATGCCTAACTTCATTATCGTGCGAAGAAATGGAGTATAATCAAATCCTAGAATTAACTGTACGAAGGTTGTTCCGAATGTTGTGCAGAAGAAGATAACTCTATCTTATTAAGAGAAACTAGTAGCTTAGCCCAGTTTCCCCCGGTCGCTTTGGATGATGCGGCTGTAAAACCTGCGCTTTGTAAGCATTCGATTTGTTTGGGCACGCTAACGTTAAAAAACAATTTAGAATGACTTTTTTCTGTCAAAACGCTAAAAATAACTGCCCCCCCCCCAAAAAAAAGAAAACAACCAAGATTCAACCAAATCAAAAAATAAACCCAAATACTAAGTAAACAATGGTGAACCATCTCACTTCCATTGCGCGTGCACACGCACACACACACACACACACACATTCACATACCCTCCTTTTCCATACACGCACATATATTCACACAGAGTTGAAACGCTGTTTGATTTATTTTTTCAGCGTACAATTTTCATCATCCCACTACCAAG
>NC_069000.1:38281770-38287658 GCF_001194135.2 Octopus bimaculoides | reverse complement strand
TAGTTATATATGTCTGTGTGTGTCTTTGCATCTGTGTTTGTCCAGGCACGGCTTGATAATCGGTGTTAGTTTTTTATGTCCCCGTAACTTAACGGTTTTGTAAAAAAGGCCACTAGATTGAATACCGGCGTTTAAAAAATAAAATAAGAACTGGGTCTATTTATCCGACTTAAATCCTTGAAGGAGGTGCCCCAGCATAACCGCAGTCCAATAACTGAAAGTAGTAAATCATAAAAGATAAATGACAGTAAATTACTGGTTTTAAATTTTGGCACAAGGCCAGCAATTTTGGGGGAGGGTGTAAGTAACTGGTACTTATTTTATTAACCCCGAAAGGAATAAAAGGCAAAGTCGACCTCGGCGGAATTTGAACTCGGAACGTAAAGACAGACGAATTTCCGCGAAGCATTTTGCCTGGCGTGCTATCGTTTCTGTCAGCTTGCTGCATTCAGATGCCAGAAAAAATACTGATACATCGAAGCGAGTTAGAATTTCGTATATTATTATAATAAATAAACTCGATCTGTACGGCAAGAAAAAAAATAATACTAAGTTTAATAGTACACATTATGTCATCCTTTGATGAGAAAAGTACATCTAAAATATGATAAAAGAAAAAAGACACCGACTAGACACAGGCAAATTATACCCCAGAGAAATGTCGAACACGTGATAATGAAACGCATGCAGTTCGATACATGGAGTTTATAGAATAGGAGCCATTAATTGCTTTTATCTGCCAAACATCTTTACACTTTAAATAAGCTTGGCAGCCAGCTACATTCATTTAATCAAATACAATATAAAATACGAATCCGGAATCTACTTGTTCTTAATTATCATCTGACTGTTTTCTATTTGTATATCTTTATAAATGTCGACAGGAAATTGAAATCACTGTCAGATCTCCAAAGAAATTATTGGAGACATCAGTGAAAACTGACAATGTCTTGTTACCCAAAACTGAATATTAATAGCTGCTTTAGATTAACTAGCTTTTGAGAAACATTTGTCATTTCATAAATGTGATTTAATAGACATGTTATCAGCAATAGATTTGTGGCTGTCGCTTTATTAACAAATTATTTAAGTTATTCAATGTACAGTCTGTTTCTATTGGAATGCCACTCACATTAGCATTGCATAAATTGTTTCTTGCCTTTCCTCATGCAATAGGTTGCTTCTTAAAACCTGTTTCTTTCTAACTAGATACAGAATGTAGTAGTCTAAAGAAAGACTGAATCAAGTAATGATTATGGTCCATTATAGTTTACACATTGTAAAGAGATGAAAATAAGTATTGTTAATTGGCGGTCATTCTTCTACTAACATTGAGTCTTCAATAAGTAATGGATGAATAATAATTAGAATCTTTTTTACTACAGGTACAAAGTCTGAAATATTTTAGGGTGGGCGAGAGATTAGTCGATTACATCGACTCCAGTATTTGACTGGTACTGGAGGATTGGTGGAGGAGGAAAGTGCCCGCCTTCAGTCTCTCAAGTCGTTTCCGCCATAGCCACCAGACAAAGCAACCTTGGAATCGTCCGATTGTCTGATGCGTTCTATATAAGACAAAAGCTGTTCGACAAATCCCGACCAGTCAGCAATGCTCGGGCACTGAGCAAGTATGTGCAGATCGGTTTTCGTCGTACAACGCGCAGCTCGAACACCACTTTGTACCTATTGGGATTATCACGAAAAGGTAATGCTTCTCAGTAGCACTTTCTGGAAATTGTCCATAGTCCTTGGGGCGAAAGTTCTCCGGAACGTACCAACTAATTCTTTATCATCGTCGATTAGAGATTACTCTTAAGCAACGGAAATTAATAAGATTCCTAAGGAACCAGACTTATTATCCACCCGCTATGCAATGCATCACACGAGGTGGAGGTTGTCAGGAATACACCTGATCGAGATCACCTGTTTCTCCGCTTTCCTGACTATTTTTTTGCCGACATAGACCAAGGTCATTGCCAGTACTTTGGCCAAAATCTTAAAATTTGTATTCAGCAGAGTTATGGGCAGAAAATTATGAAATCCACTTCCTTGTTTTGGTCCTCCAGCAGCATAACTAATATCCTTCAGCTCACAGAACTGAGAATGCTCCGATCAACTTCCATTAAAATAAACGTTTTCTAGGATATCCTAGAGAAAGGCTGGTATATAACCATTAAGATCGGTGAGTATAGCATTCAAACCAGCTGATTTGCGCCTCGTCCAACCACTTACTACCACCCATATTTCTTTTATCACGTTATTAGCAGACAGCTAGAGTAGGCCGTCTAGGTAAGCACAGAGACCCTCTACACGCCCAGAACCGTTGCGCAAAGTGCTTTAAATCATGCAGATCACGTTAAATATCGAATTGTGACTTTGTTGGCAGTTTGCGTTTCTGCCATCCGCGACCATCGAAACAATCGGTCAAAATCCATCTGGGTTCTGTCATGTCAGTTGTGATGCCTTTTTTAATTAGCTTTTACTCACTAAGTCTCCCTCTTATTTAATTCTTTCTATCGCTAGTTCCTGAATAAAATCTATCGATTCTATTCTTGTCGCCTTGTTCAGAATGCCACAATATCACATGAAAACGCGCTAATCCTCGCCGTTTTAGCTTTATGCGCCGCGAACGACTCGCTGAGCATTCGGGAGCCTAGTTCCTGTCTCGATCGACTCTGTAGATAGTGCCAGATTGTTGGGCCCTAGTAAAATAGTCTATTGTAAGTCTATCCGGATCTCTCACAAACATCTTTCAATTTAAGTGTGTGGATTGGCCATATCAGAGCAACGTATCGCCAAATGCTATATCTGCCCAGGTCACCGGTTCATATTGTGCTACAGAGGTGACTACTTACTGAAGGTTGACATCATCACCGATATTCCTGACTGGCCATTGTATTTTCTCTTCCGAAATTATGCAGAACCAGTTTATATGAAGTGGTTGTGTTGTATCGTGGTTTTTCGTCGCGTCCTCTGTTGTACAGATTGTTGGCACTCCGTCGCTTACGACGTCGAGGGTTCCAGTTGATCAGATCAACGGAACAGCCTGCTCGTGAAATTAACGTGCAAGTGGCTGAGCACTCCACAGACACGTGTACCCTTAACGTAGTTCTTGGGAATATTCAGCGTGACACAGTGTGACAAGGCTGGTCCTTTGAATTACAGGCACAACAGAAACAGGAAGTAAGAGTGAGAGAAAGTTGTGGTGAAAGAGTACAGCAGGATTCGCCACCATCCCCTGCTGGAGCCTCGTGGAGCTTTTAGGTGTTTTCGCTCAATAAACACTCACAACGCCCGGTCTGGGAATCGAAACCGCGATCCAATGACCGCGAGTCCGCTGCCCTAACCACTGGGCCATTGCGCCTCCTGTTGTACAGATAACACATAATGAATGGTACAAGCACTTCCTCTCTTAATGAAGAATATTATATTTGAAATTTTTTCTAGGACTATCTCCCACTTTTGTTTGGAGAACACGAGGAAGCATGTTTTATTCTTCGCAGCACTGGTGTACGTTACTTATTTTCTCTCACCGAAATCTGTAATTGACTGCGGAAGGTTGGTCACAATTCAATGAACAAAATGCTTCAGGCTTCCAATCTTTCAGCGAAACGCTTCATAAGAGATATGTTTTTTCGTTGAAATTACGTTTGCAAAAGAAAATGTTTTGCTGTTCGGTTTGTGTTTACACCCAAAACAACATGGGCACATGTACTGTGATTGTTGTTGACAATTTCAAAACAAGCATTTACTTTGTCCGCAGATAATATTAAATAATAATAATAACAACAACGACAACATCTGCTACAAAAGTAACAACACTTTTTTTCATATATATATATTAGCCACAATGTATTTTATTGTGTCAAAGGGAAACAATTAAACATATTGTACGTTGAACAGAGGAGTTGCAAATACATGTGGGATGGGACGGTTAAGTAAAGACGGGTGGATGAGAGAAATGGGTTATGCAATTAAAGTCGGATAAGTTAAAAACATTTGAAAATACACAGGCGTGGCGCTGTGGAAAAGAAGCGCATTTTGCAACCACGTGTTTTCAGGTTCAATCCCACTGCACGGCACCTTGGGTAAGTGTCTTTTATTATAGCTTCGTGTCGACCAACAATGCCTTGTGGGTGAATTTGTTAAACGGAAACTAACAGCCCGTCATTTATGTATTTATATATATATATATATATGTGTGTGTGTGTGTGTATATATACATATATACATATGTATATATATATATATATTTATATATATATACATATGTATATATATATATATATATACATATTTATATATATACATACTTATGTATATATATATTAGTTACCAACCTAATATATTTATGTCTCTTCATGAAGAATACGTGCTTTTTCAAAGCTGTAGACCCCCTCCTTAACCTGCTTCTTCCATCTGTGACGATGACAGGCATTACTCACCCAGTCAGTCTTCTGCATATCACAGGCCTTTAACGAGGACTTGACACAGTCCTTAAATCGCAGCCTTCGTTTCTGCCGGGCTCTCTTTCCACTAACAAGTTCCACATATAGCATCTGCTTAGGGATACTGCTATCCTTCATTCTAAGAAAGTGTCCATCGCCTCAGTCCTCAAGACCTACGTATCTGGAGTTTTTAAGGTTCAGCCAACATTCAGAATGTGTCTCAGACATCTCTGATGGAAGCGTTCAAGGACCTTTACATGACGTTTGTAAAGGGTCCATGTCTCACATGAGTAAAGGAGCGATATCAGTACACATGCACGGTCCACAGCAATTTAAGCCTGCAACTCGAAGGTGCAGTACTAGCGTAGTGAATCGGGGGACAGCTTGGATTGCAATGTTTTCAGTTGTGCATGCTTGTCAAGATACCATGTTAACTTGTACTATATATATATATATATATATATATATATATATATGTGTGTGTGTGTGTGTGTGTGTGCATACATATGCCACGAGTTTCCATGCAGTTTCCCCTCTACCAAATTTACTCACAAGGTATTGGTTGGCCCGTGGTTGCAGTAGAAAACTCTTCTTACCCAACCAGATTTTTAATGCACCGAGTTCCTTAACTACACACCCATCTGTGCGCCTGTGTATCTAAGAAATATTTAGAAATGATAGTAAATATCTTGACACAGAAACCATATATAGAAAAAAGAATCTTTCTCAGAATATTCAATTATCAACACGGAATGGAGTTCCAAGATGAAGACTCCAGCAAACTATGTAATAAGTTTTCAATTATATATGAACATCGAACTGCTAAAGAAGTACAAGTGTTTGATTATAATGTAAAAACAGTTGAGACTTATCTCGCTGAAATAATGTCTGTCTGTTAAGAAAAGTTAATGCCGTTTAGAAGGTTTCACATGCAATCGTTACTTAACATATGTTGGCTTTAGATTATCTCAACTAGATAGAATATTTCTTGTAGTGAAGGAGCGTGACTTAATGGTGATCGTAAGATTGTGGTTTCGGTTCCTGGACTGGGAGATGCGTTGTGTTCCTGAACAAAACACTTCATTCCACGTTCTTCCAGTTCAGTTAACTGGCAAATTGAATATTCCTTGGATGGACCGGCGTCCCATCCAGTGGGTAATATATACACCCGTAAATCTGAAAAATCGATCCTATTAGTCTATATGATCCCAAAAGGTACTTTATCCGTTTTTTTTTTATTTCCTGTCTCGTGTGCCAAGGATGTAAGTATGAATGAATCGCTATATACATCGATAAATCGATGATATCACATAGCGACATATATGATAAAAAATTTCGGTAATGTTAAACGTGTTTCTGGAATTCTCAGTCATTTTCACACTAATTTTCTACATCTGTCTCTTAGCGTATCATATATATATATATATATATATATATATA
>NC_069000.1:38277801-38281760 GCF_001194135.2 Octopus bimaculoides | reverse complement strand
TGGTATTTATCAACGCAAGTGCTCAAACTGTTTTCCTTCTTGATTTACACAGCTTTGAAGTCTGCCTCTTACGCTTCGACAAACATTTTCGCACAAGTCCACCTACTTTTGGCTCACCCTGTATATATATATATATATATGTGTGTGTGTGTGTGTGTGTGTGTGTGTGTGTGTGTGTGTGTGTGCGTGTGTGCGTATGCAGATATATATATATATATACATACACATATACATACATACACACATATACATACACACATATATATGCGTGTGTATGTGTGTGTGTGTGTGTGTGTGTGTGTGTGTGTGTGTGTGTGTAATAATTGCGGGGTAAGTATAATCCAGGCGATTATTGACCACATCAGCACTTCATGTAAGAACTTGGCTAATATAAGTGTTCCAATAACAGAAGAAAGATCAGTTCTTCTTCAGTTAATGATAAAAGGAACACGCAATTTCGATGTATGTATATCCAGCAGGCATGTTATAATCTTAACAGAGTAAATAATAACTAATTTACCTGGGGAAAAGAGAAGCCAACTCGATATTACAAACGTTTCTGTAAACGAACGTCATTTATTCCATATTAAATACAAAGTTATGTTATATATTCAATATATGCCGCGTACGTAATAACGTTATCGTTCCTTCACTTTCTCAGGTATAATGATTTGAACCAGAATTAACTTAAGAAATAAAATTGCGATGCAGGATATAAATTTCCGTTTCTACGTGGGCGTGTCAATAACATGCAAACAACTAAATGCATATGATTTTTCATAAAGCAAATTTCCAAACGTATTATCTGTTAGATAAGCTTCAAGTCACTTAATCTGAATATAAATAAAATCTATTAAATATTTATAAGTCAAAACATATACCGCTCAGTGAAAGTTCATTTTCATAATGACCTGTTTGGCGACATTAGTCAATTAATATCCAAACCAGGCAGGATCAGTGTCCATAGTGACAACAACAAAACAGAATGCTCAACTTGAATTTGGGAGATACAAAATTCGATTCTCTATAGCGACTGCTGGCCACTTCTTTCAAGGTGGTTCTCCAGCATGGCCGCAGTCTAATGACCGAAACAAGCGAAAGATAATATCCTCCTAAAATTTGTGGCCTTACGATTATATTAAAAATTAATGTTTACTTCCATCCATTTGATTTCCGTATTTAACTATAGTTTATATTTGACCAATACTAAGGTCTCCGACCGGCAAAAACTCTGATTTGTGCCTTTATAAGGAATCAATATCTTGAATATTCCGTTTTATCCAGTTAGGGTTTCATATGAAGGGTCGCTTCTCCATTGATACCATTTCACTTCTGTAAATGTTTGCGGCCTTGAGGCAAAAACGTACGCAGTAGTTAACGTGAGTTAATTTATATCTAAAGACATCAATAAATACTACAGTATAATCGGTGCCGCATGTAGAATCAAGCCAGTGTTCTTATCTTTTAAGTAACTTCTATCACTGACACCTACACATTTTAAAGTGGAACTATATAGATTGTATCTCCCACTTGTTCCGCTCCTTAAATCTAAGAGATAACATCTTATAAGTTTTCTTAGCTAAGAAAATTATCAACACAAGAAAAATATCAATTTAATTAGATTTATACTACATGCACTGTAAAAGGAAGATCGTATCCATAGAAAATATCTTACAAAAGCAACTTTTTTTTTATATGTTGTAGTTAATCTCACCAATTCAATAATTATATAATTCAAACTGCATGGCATCGTTTTGTAAAAACAGTTCAGCACTGACAGAGCACAATTAACCCATTACCTACCAGTGATCTCATATGAGATCACTTAAAAATTACAAATTTCGTAATTATCTGTCAATATTTACACATATCTTACCTTTTTGCTATATCTACTAGGCATATTTCTCTGATATTCAAATGAGGTTTGCTAATTTTTCACCCAATATCTCGCTTATTTCTATTTAAAATGTTATTTTGAAATGTTATTTTGATCATTCCAGAGTGTTTCTAAGGCTGTTTTATGCTAGAAATCAAAGTTTCATAAAAAAAAATCCAGTTAATAGAATTATGGGAGGTAATTGGTTAAGATTGTAAGTTTTATTTTATTTTTAGCCGAACCGTCCATCGCTTTTGTCGATCTAAGACTATATTGTCTAACATATTGTTCCTATAAAATAAGCGGGATGCGATTTAAGTGACCCGCCGTCTTAAGTCTTGACAGTAGACCTACGGCTACTTTACACAATGAGTCATTTATGACGTTAATTCTAATTTGGGTGAGATTTGGCTACTGTCTCTAGCATGTTAAACGGTTGCTTAGGAGCTCCTTCGCTGGTTCAGAATATGAAACATCGTTTAAGATGAAAAATAATATAATATGGAGTCTGCTGTAGATCAAGAAATGAGTTCTCGGCAAGTCGAGACAGTGATCGATTGAGATAATCCACGATTTCAAATATTTCCATAACTTTACATTATTTACAGGCTTATTTTCTCTCTTCAAAGGACACCAGTATTTATAATGCTATTCTTACAATTTATCGTTGGTGCAATTTCGTGGTGTTTTCTTGATATATTTCTAAACAGATTTAATAAATGAATTTAATCCAGAAAATCTTAGTTTAAGCCCACAGCTGCATGCTATACATACACTGAAATCTCATTGGCTCTTTCCTTCCCCTTTTTTTTTCTACCTCATTGATTTTCCTGTCTCAGCTTCCCTCATTCTCTCCTAGTCATTGAATTATTAAATGTTCTACAGTTGAAGTTATTATTAGACAATGCAGTAAAAATAGACGCAGACCGAAGTCTATTTTTATCCCTTCCATTAATAAATTTTTAACAATAGATCGTAAAATGCTTGGAGTATTTCATTAGCGGAAGGAAGCAGTTCGTTAATTAGCTCTTTCAAGAGTGTGTTGTGTTATGTTATGTTGTTTCTTTAGATGAGTGCTTTTCTTTTAATAGCATTTACGAAGATAGATTTAACGGGATAATGCATACACACACACACACAAATGTGTGGCATTTTATTATGTGATAAACTTGAACTTCTCCGGAATAATCTAGACATAAACTGACGCAAAAAGAAAGATATTTCTCCTAAATCAAAGAAATGCTATTTTTTAATTTCCTACTAATTCATAGCACGAACGAATAACTAGCGGAAATTTGTGGTAAAGTCTTAATTAAAGGTTTCAGATTTCGACTCAAGGTCAGCAGTTTTGGTGGAAGAGGATTATCAGATTACAGCGCTCAACTGGTAGATATTTTATCGACCCCGAAAGAATGAAAGGCGAAGTCGACCGCGGCGAAATTTGAAATCAGAACGTAAAGAGCTGAAAAAATATCCTACTATGCATTTTGCCCGACGCTGTAACGTTTCTGCCTTTAATTATTGTAGCTTTATTAATTGGTAAATGAAGGGCATATAAATCTATAGTAGTAATCTTAAATGTAGAGAGTTAAGAATAAGGATACAATGGTGGTGTGTAGGGGGTAAATATTAGAAACATACGGACGGAACGGAAAAGACTAAAGAAGGACACTGTCTCCTTTCAAATTTTCGAGTATAATTTGGGGAGGAAGATGGGGTGGAGAGAGGGTTGTTGTTCCCATTCTCAATACATTTTTTGAATGGTAGAATGAGGGTAGTAAAAATGAGTCGGATGAATGGGCTTACTGCAATTATAACCCAGCAGTGAGCACATGCTTCTCATAAAGCCCAACGAAACAGACATGCGCAACTAGCATTCTCACTACTTCACTGGAGCGAACTTTGTCAGCTATTGATATATCTGTGGTTCAGAACATAGTACGCCAATAAGAAGTGTTATCTCCGGACGAATATAGCAGTTAATTTGCATTTACGCGTTGTATCTGAATTAAGTAAGATACATAGATGTATATATATATATATATATATATATATATACATATACATACATGATGGTCGCTTC
>NC_069000.1:38276190-38277222 GCF_001194135.2 Octopus bimaculoides | reverse complement strand
TAACTTCCTAAACATACACACACACGGCAACGCTCTTTCAGTTTCTGCCAACCGAATCTACTAACAAGGCTTGGGTCGGCATGAAGCTATGTAGTCCTTGGTCGCCTGTAGTCCTTGGTCGCCTCACTTTAATCCTTGGTCGCCTCACTCTAGTCCTTGGTCGCCTCACTCTAGTCCTTGGTCGCCTCACTCTAGTCCTTGGTCGCCTCACCGTAGTCCTTGGTCGCCTCACTGTAGTCCTTGGTCGCCTGACTTCACTTTAACTGTTCACATTACCAGTCTCTACCTCATGTTCACTCACTAGTTTATATTAGTTCACCTCACAGTGAAAAGCTCGCGAAAAAAACAAAAAAAAAACACGCAGCATGTTTTAAATCAGTCACGTGATCAATGGACATTATTTCTCATTAGAATTAATTATTGATCCATTATTCGTTTTCATTTGTAAAACTAGAGAACAGTATTTCGATTTCGAATAGTACCATTTAAAATTATATTTATTAGAATATTTCTCCTTCGTAACAATATGAAAACGTAGCTAATTTCTTAAACATACATGTGACTATCGTAGAAGATACTTGCAGAAGCGCGCACATATTGTGATAGAACCAGGAACCGTGTAATGAGAAGTGAAATTCTTAACCATAGGTCTTTGTCTGGGGATCAAAACAAGTATATGACGATAGAAGGTACAATGTTGAAATAAGGTCAAAGGGAAGGTTCAATTCGCTCAGTGTATGACTGTGTAGAACTGATACTGACATAAGGACACTGGCAATTGATTGAAGCATAAGATATCTATATTTATCGCAAGTAGATTCAATGAAATACTTATTTATCAATAGACAATGTCCTTTGTTCTAACCTCTTGATGACGTCAATGAAAGATGCATCACTAAATATATTTTCCTTTTTTTTTTTCCAAACACTGTCTCCCACACAATCTCTCTTCCCCGCCTCTCTCTCTCTCTCTCCACTCCGTACACACACGCACATAAAAACATATATACAAATATATGTATGTATGTATAT
>NC_069000.1:38275125-38275742 GCF_001194135.2 Octopus bimaculoides | reverse complement strand
TATATATATACACATATATGTATACACACATACACATCCATAAATACGCGCAAGCAAATATAGTTTTCAGACAGGATAAGGAGAACTCAATACGCAGAATAATCGTCATAATGTTATATTAGTGTATACAAAGAAAACAATATACATACATTCGTACATGCATAATACTTACGCACACGCATACATAGCTACATGTACAAATATGTGTACACACGCACACACGCATATATATATATACACGCACAAATACATGTATATGTATATATATATATATATATATATATGCATGTGTATTTATGTATACTTATATAGATATATTTATCTCTCCATATATATTTATATATATATATATATATGTGTGTGTACATATATAAATGTGTATATAAAAATATATGTATGCATATGTGTGTGTGTATATATATATATATAAACATATGTAAACATTTATACACACATATATATACATATATATATATAAACACATATATATGTTTATATATATGTATATATATATGTATTTATAAATGTTTATATATATATACACACATATACATACATCTACTTATACATACATACATACATATATATATATATATATATATATATATATATATATA
>NC_069000.1:38272500-38274917 GCF_001194135.2 Octopus bimaculoides | reverse complement strand
TATTTGTGTGTGTGTGTCTTTGTGTCCGTTTTTGTCCCTCCCCCATCAAGGTTTCACAACCGATATTAATGTCTTTACCCTCCTGTAACTTAGCGGTTCGCCTAAAGTGTTATATAGAATAAGTACTAGGCTAAAAAAAATAAGTCCCGGGGGTTAATTTGTTCGGCTCAAACCATTTATGGAGCATGGCCAAATACCTGAAACAAGTAAAAGAATAAAAGAATAAATCTATACACACATGCATGCACCCCTGTTGCGTTTGTTACACCATCATTATTTGAAACCTCTTCTATGTGGCATATGGTGAACGAAGGAATTTGATGCTGCTGCCCTCATATATATATACACGTATATATATATTTATAGAGTGTTAAACACTTTTGGTATGCAAATTAGGGACTCCTTCATAGATTAACTGCTGCATTTGTTGAGTATATATACAGTTTGCTTGCTTGTTTCTCTGGAGACTGCCAGAATGATGTAGACCACTCTGAGGAGAACCCAATAAATTTCGAAAATCGGTCAAGGCTATTCATCGTTTCTTATAGTCTGCGGAGAAATAGGTAAAATTTGCCCTATTTACAATTATACCATATGTTACTTATATATACATATATGTGTGTGTGTGTGTGTGCGTATGTGTGTACATGTATATATATAAGTATATGAATTTATATGAGCTTATACACATAGTTATATGCATGTTCGTATATTCAGGGAACAAATTTCCATTTATATAGGTTATCAAAAATACATCTGTGCTGAATTGTCATCTTATATTTTTAAGTTTTCATGTTATTTCATGTTTTTACACCTAAATTGAAGCTCTAAGTTTCCAAGATTCATATTCGGCAAATCCTGACCTTCTCAATCTCATTTTCTAAATTGAATATTCTTTGCATCCGTGTTGTTTCTTCAAAACTGGTTGATTACATACAGATTTCCACCCCGTCAAAGGACTCCTCGTTCGTTAGGATTCTACACAAACTGTCTGTCTGTCTGTCTGTCTGTCTATCTATCTATCTATCTATCTATCTACATATGTGTGTCCTTGTGTCGGTGTGTTTATGTGTGTGTGTTGTGTGTGTGTGTGTGTGTGTGTAAGTGTGAGTGTGTGTGTGTGTCTGTGTGTGCGATCATGTGTGTGTATATATGCATATATATGTACAGTCACACATACACATGAAAACAGAATGCATGCGGCCCGAAAACGTAGCAAAAGGCCGTGTAAAGGTGGGAAGTGATGAAATCGAGGAGGTAATTGAGTACCCTTACTTAGGACACTCAATGAATATGCACCGAAATCTTGACGAGAATAAGGGCAGGATGAAAGACGTATATCTCAGTAAATGATGTGCTCAATGCAAAGCTGGACAAGACCATACGTGTCAGACTCTCCAGTAGGACCGTCTTTTCTGTTCTCTTATACATAAGTCAAAAGAGCCTCGATTGGTTACGGCGCAAAGGACCACGGAAAGATACATCCTAGGAATATCCTTCTGCAGTTAGATATTTACGAACTACTAACATTCCGTAAACCCATCTCTAGTAAACAAGGCATTATTATTCGCAAACACTAACTCCAACCTCACTAGGATTTTAGCGGCTCGAAGAACTATAATAGTATACGGACGTACGTAAACTTGGGACCCGGTCAGACAGGTTAGATTCATAAGACATAACAATGGGGTCTAGCGACTTGGCGCAAGGAGCGGATATATTCGGAAAATACTTATTATCTCAAATAGAATCTAGACTCCCGAACTAAATGGGTGGATTATATACAGACGACGCATTAATTACAGTACGAAAAAGTATGTAGCTAGAAATAGAAAGATGTGAGAAAAATCTTTTTAGACCCTTTGAGAACGTCAGAATATAATTAGAAATAAAAAAAAACAAATCAAGGAGAGATAAAATTCGTAGACGCAAAGGGCCTTTCCGAAATAATATAATTCGAGAATGGAGCGGAGTGAGTGACGTGATCGCAGAATGGTCCAGGACGTAAGTTCTGCTGGGTTGGACATGTCAAAAGATTCACAGACAACAGGCGGACCCGTGTAGTTGTCGAGTGTGATCTAAGAAATCCGAAGAGGCAACTCGAAAAGGCCTCCGCGGCGACGGGATGGCGATTTAGTCCAAGACGGGAAAAAGGGTGCAATCAAGATAGAATTGGAAGTGCATTGTGATCAGTGGTGTATGACATGTTTTGTCGATACAGTAATACAGTGACACACGCATGCATACATTCATATATAAATACAGACACACATATATAGGGAGACAAAAAGATGCATATATACATATATCTGTGTGTGTGCGTGTGTGTGCATTTTGGTATTAATAGCCTCTACAAACAAACAAATAAATAAAAGCGGTAGAAAATGAGAGAGAGAGAGAGAGAGAGAGAGAGAGAG
>NC_069000.1:38271103-38272490 GCF_001194135.2 Octopus bimaculoides | reverse complement strand
GAGAGAGGGAGAGAGAGAGAGAGAGGGAGAGAGAGAGAGAGAGAAATGAAAGATGGAAATAAATAGATAAAGAAAGACTGGAAAAGAAAATGAAAGAAAGAGAGCGTTGCTAGGAAAGAAAATGAAAGTAGGAGTGTACAACGGAAAGACGAAAATACAAAAAAAGGACGAGTGAGTATAAGAGTGAGAGCGATGAAGTCATAGGGATATAGAATGACTAATAGGAATGGAGGCGATAAACGAGGAGATTTTGTATAGGCATATAAGTTGTTAGAAATCAATATACCTATGCATTTGAGTAAAGTGTCAGGTGAATACAGATGATAATATAAATCGATGAATATCGAAACAGCAAGAGTTACGTAATCGTATTCGTTACTTTACAGCTGTTTCTGGTATATGAAACATTGCATTCGGAGCGGAGTAAGAAGAGGCTGTAAGATGTTGTAGGGTGATAAAAGGTAAAGCTGACTTCGGCGAAATTTAAACACAGACTACAGGGGTTCGAAATAACTATGGTGAGGTATTCTATCTAACGTTCTTATCATTCTACCAATTCGCTGTCATACATTCATATATTTATATATATATATTCATACATAGTTAAATGCATACTTACATATACACATACATATAGACAGACAAACATAAATGTAACCACACATGAATGCAAACACCTGTGCATGCAAGTACACATGCATACAAACATGTACATTTATACAAACGGAAATATTCCGCTGTTCTACGGAAATGTACTATAAAAGCAAAACATGTATCTTAGACTTGTTTATTAACTGAACGGGGACACACAGACACACACACACAAGGAATAAAAGATAATCTGTTTACATGGATATAAAATACCCACTGTCTAGATATAAATAAATAGCAAGATTCAGTTCATTTAGAAATATATTTGTACAAAGTCTCTTTTATTCATTCTAATACAACTCGTCTGAATTCTAATAGTTGTCTTGATGTTCTGGTGTTTATAACTAAATAACGTAGACAGGCACACAAGCACACGCACACGCCCGCGCGCACGTGGAGTAGTTTTTATCCATTTGCACATCCAGATGTTAATGTCAAAATATTACTTTAGCATAAATGCAGCCTAATGGCTAAAACATAAGAAAAGCAGACAAAAAAGATCAAACGAGTGTATATATATATATATATATACACACCAAAGCCTTGTGAGTAGATTTGGTAGACAGAAACTGAAAGAAGACCGTCGTATATATGTAGATATATATATACATATTATACGAATGGTAATTTTTTTTATCGCAAAATTGAGAATTTTTCTAGTGAAGGGCTAATGTAGCAAACGTAGAGAGAGAACGTAGGTTCGTTTGCCCGAACAGGAGAAATTATTGATTTCTCG
>NC_069000.1:38268861-38270761 GCF_001194135.2 Octopus bimaculoides | reverse complement strand
GTGTATATATATATATATATATACACACCAAAGCCTTGTGAGTAGATTTGGTAGACAGAAACTGAAAGAAGACCGTCGTATATATGTAGATATATATATACATATTATACGAATGGTAATTTTTTTATCGCAAAATTGAGA
Organism: Octopus bimaculoides; assembly: GCF_001194135.2. Lineage (NCBI taxonomy): Eukaryota > Metazoa > Mollusca > Cephalopoda > Octopoda > Octopodidae > Octopus > Octopus bimaculoides. The sequence goes on along the minus strand of NC_069000.1, from coordinate 38,270,620 downwards.
ATTTTTCTAGTGAAGGGCTAATGTAGCAAACGTAGAGAGAGAACGTAGGTTCGTTTGCCCGAACAGGAGAAATTATTGATTTCTCGTTGGTTGAAAATTACTGCCCATATACGAATTCTGAATTTTCGTTGAAGAAGTCTTTCACGAGGTACGGTTCTAGAATTCGTGTATGGGCAGTTATAAAAACCCTGATTTTCGGGAAACTCTCCAGTGATCGTTGGACTGTCACTCAAATCCACGACACCCACTCTCAAGTGATCGTTGGACTGTAACTCAAATCCACGACACTCACCCTCTTGAGTATCGGCTAATATTTATGCCATGTTCAATACTCAATTCCGACAATATTGAATTGTTGTGAACTCTGGTAGCTAGAATGAAAGATTAGTTAGTGTAAATTTTAAGTCGTAATTCTCTACGACAAAATGACTTTATTTCTAATGGTTCTATAAATGCCAAATGTATGTATGTATGTATGTATGTATGTATGTATATAATGTTGGTTTCAAATTTTGGCACAAGGCCAGCAGTATCATGGGAAGATGTAAATCGATAACATCGACCCCAATGCTCAACTAATACTTAATTTATCGACCTCGAAAGATTGAAAGGAAATCTCCTCCTCCTCATCTTCCTTCTTCTTTTCTCTGTTGCTGTTGTTGCTGTTTTTCTTCTTCTTCTTTCACAATCTTCCTCCTTTTCTTTTTTCTTCCATCACCAACACCACCACTACCACTACCTCCTCCTCCTCTTTTTATTTCTTTTCCTCTTCTCATTCCACTTTTCCTTATTTCTCTGCCCCTTCTTCTTTATCTGCTTCTTCCTTCGCCTCTTCCTCATCTTATTCCCTTCCTCTTCTTATTCCTCGTCCTATTCTTGTTTCTTCTTCTTCTTCTTCTTCTTCTTCTTCTTCTTATTATTATTATTATTATTATTATTATTATTATTATTATTATTTCTTCTTTGTCTTCTTTGCGACTTCTTCTTCTTCTTCTTTGCTTCTTGTTTTTCTTCTTCTTCTTCTTCTTTTTTTCTTTTTTGCTTCTTGTTGTTGTTGTTGCTGTTCTTCTTCTTCTTCTTCTTCTTCTTCTTCTTCTTCTTCTTCTTCTCCTCCTTCTTCTTCTTCTTCTTATACTTCTTTGTCGTCTTCGCATCTTCTCCTCCACCTCCTCCTCCCCCTCCTAGCTACATGCCTTCCCGTTTTCCTCTCCTACTTCATTCTTGACCTTCTCCCATGCCGATGCCAACACAATGCCACCCACACCCTACTATCATTAATACCCATTCTACCGGCACTGTACTAACATAACCCTCACACCACCACCACCACCACCACAACCCATATAGCCACCAGCTCCAAACAAAACCCTCCACACTACAACTCTACTTCCACCACCGGCCCCTATTGTTACTATCGCCATCACAATGGCTTCATCTTCACCGACACTCGTAGTTTCCTAACCTCTTTGTCACAACTACAGCCGCCACCATAACAAGGCATAATTACGTCTCTAATTAGATCCATTCTAGCGAAGATAATACTTCTTTGGCTATGTTAATCTGTGGGCGTGCATGTGTGTGTATGTATATATATGTGTGTGTCTGTGTGTGTATGTGTGTTATTGTGTGCATGTCAATTTATGTGCATCTCAACCCTTGCATAATTGAAGAGTACGCTTGCACTAACGAAAACGTCATGCAGACTTGCAGCATCCAACACATAACGACAATGTGTACATGCGTATATATATATATATAT
>NC_069000.1:38256904-38261277 GCF_001194135.2 Octopus bimaculoides | reverse complement strand
CAAACCCAAGGTGATGAGCTGGCAGAAACGTTACCATGTCGGACGAAATGCTTAATGGCATTTCATCCGTCTGTACGCTCTGAGTTCAAATTCCGCCGAGGTCGACTTTGCCTTTCCTCCTTTCGGGATCGATAAATTAAGTACCAGTGAAACCCTAGGGTCGATGTTCCCCCACAAATTTCAGACCTTGTGCCTATAGTAGAAAGGATTCAGAATTATTTGCACGCTGGACGAAATGCTTAGCATTATTTCGCCCATCGCTACGTTCTGAGTTCAAATTCCACCAAGGTTGACTTTGCCTTTCATCCTTTCAGGATTGATAAATTAAGTGCAAAATGCAGAATCTGCAGGAAAGGAGTCGAAAGTACCAATCACCTTTTAAACAAATGCAATATACTAGCGTGAAAAGAGTATAAGTGTAGACATGTTTCTTGGCAAAAGAATGCACTAGGATGTTAGCCGAGTGAATGGTTTCAAACCAAGAGAAAAGTAGTATGGACACGAACTAAAGGCTGTGATAGAAAGCGAGAATTACAAAATCTCGTGAGATTTCCCCATAAAGTGCAAAATTTGAAACCATTATTATTATTGAGTGCTGAAAGGAACAACCGTCTATGTCAGCACTTCACGAAAAACTAATATTTATCCGGATTGCCCACGGAAAAAATGCTATTTCTTTCCTTTTAGATTGGATAAATGTCCACCCTATTCCCTGGGGGCAGGAGAAAAGTTTGTCTTTCTACATTTTCAAATGCTCATGTGTTTTTGGCAGATATCCACTTGCAATATTTATACGCGTTGGAAGGCAGCCGCTTCGTAAGTAGCAAACAGATGTGTTCACCATCGTCGTTGTAGCAGTAGCCTCCAGCCTCATTTTCGAACAATTAAGTAAATACAAAATAAAAATAAAGTTTGAAATGGTAAAGACAATGAAAGTGAAAGAAAAACCGACTGAATTCCAAACTTCAAACAGTTGTTCAAGAAAAACACTAAAGAGAATAGTGTTGATTATATTAGTTTAAATGGAGAGGCGGAGAGCTGGTAAAATCGTTAGCACGTCGGGCGAAAAGCTTAGCGGTATTTCGTCTGTCTTCATGTTCTGAGTACAAATTCCACCGAGGTGAACTTTGCTCTTTTCATCCTTTCGGGCTCGATAATTTAAGTATCAGTTGCGTACTGGGTTGATCTAATCGACTGGCCCCCTCTCCAAGATTTTCAGGCCTTGTTCAGAGAGTAGAAATGTTTAGCGGTATTTCGTCTGTCTTTACGTTCTGAGTTCAAATTCCGCCGAGATCAACTTTACCTTTCATCCTTTCGCGGTTGATAATTTAAGTACCAGTTGCGTATTGAGGTCGATCTAATCGACTGGCCCCGTTCCTCAAAATTTCGGGCCTTGTGCCTAGAGTAGAAAAAGAATCGTCAGCGCGCCGAATAAAATGCTGAGTGGTATTTCGTCCGTTTTTACGTTTGGAGTTAAAATCCCGCCGAGATTGATTTTACCTTTCATGGTCTTTGGGTTGATAAAATAAGTAACAGTCAAGCAATGGGGTCGATCTAATCGAGTCAGTCATCCCTCGAAATTGTTGAAATCAATATTAGTTTAAATGCAAAGATGGCGAGTTGGCAGAATCGTTAACACGCCGGGTAAAATGCTTAGCAGTATTTCGTCCGTTTTTTTACATTCTGAGTTCAAATTCCGCCGAAGTCTACTTTGCCTTGTATCCTTTCGGGGGTCTAAAATAAGTTCCAGCTGAGTACTGGGGTCGATGTAATTGGCTTACCCCTTCCCCGAACATGTTGGCCTTATATCAAGACTTGAAAGCAATATTATTTTAAATGCAACCGTCTTAAAGCGGTGAACAGACAGAATCGTTAGCACGCCGGGCATTTCGTCCGTCTTTATGTTCTGTGTTCAAATTCCACCGGGTCAACTTTCATCTATTCGGGGGTCGATAAAATTAGAACCGGTTGAGCACTGGGGTCGATGTAATCGACTAGTCCCCTCCCCTAAAATTTCAGGCCTTGCGTCTATAGTTGAAAGGACTATTGTTTAGACCCCGGTCAGCCCTGATTCAGCAGAATTACGATTTCCAGCTGTTCCCAAAGCGTTTCAGCCTTGTACACCCCACCACAGTTTTAGGTATAAATCTGTGACTACACCACCCAAAATACCCTTACATTTTCAGAGACTAAGTAGAACGAATTGTAAAACAAATTTAACTGCTATTTCTAGTAAGTCATACGACGCATAGAGGTTCTGCCGCTGGCATTTGTAGTGTTACTGATGTTATTTCTATATAGTGTTGTAGTTGTTGTTGTCGTGAATGTTGTTGTTATATGAGGGTGTAGTTGGTTGTGAATTTGGATGTGGTGTATATTGGTAAGCAGTTAAACTGCATAATTGATAATTATATTCTCTTATTATGGACGACACGTGCAACGATTTGCTTTTTAAAATAGGTGAGCGGAAAGAAAAACCGAACATAGAGGAAGAAAACATACACGGAAATAGAGGAAGAAACCAAACACACAAACACACACATAAACACAAATGCGCATACACATACACTAATAGTCACGTGCCAACACAGACAGAAACTCACATGTCGCACGTGTCTCCCTCCTTCTCTCTCTCTCTCTCTCTTCTCACATACATACATACATACTTACTTGTATGTATTATTAATATATTACATATTCTTTTCTGGGGAAGGGGCTATACGTCCGCAGTACGCAACTGGTACTTAATTTATCGACCCCGAAAAGATGAAAGACAAAGTCAACCTCGACGGAATTTGAACTCAGAACGTAAAAGCAGACGAAATGCCACTAAGCATTTCGCTCGGCGTGCTAACGTTTCTGCCATCTCGCTGCCTTATATCATATTACATATTACATTACATACATACATATATATGCACATTTATATATATATATATATATATATATATATATATATATACACGCGCGCACGCAGATGCATGAATAAATGTAGGTATACGCGTGTGAATATATATACACATATGCACATATATATATTTAATTATAAATATAAACACGTATGTATGTGTGTGTGTGTGTGTGTGTGTGTGTGTGTGTATGCTGGAATCTAAGACCTTCACTAACCGATATTCTGAGATTCATGTATGGTTGCTATTGCAAGAGTATCCTGCCCGATACACACGTGACAGCGGGTAACCGAGAAGAAGTTGGTTTTTTTCTGATCTAGAAGGCAGGCTGGTCGTTCTCGACCTGACGTTCATTTGTAACAATACAATAAGGCTGGCTGCAATTTATTCACCCAACATTATGGGTCCGCAAAGTGAATATTTTCGTGACCTGGGCAAGTTCCTGGCCACATCGTATTCATTAGTATTGATAGGACACTTTAACACAATTTGTGACACACCACAGATTGTGTTGGCTCGAACATGAATAGTAAATGTAACCCTGGCTTTCGGGATCTGATAAGACACTTTCAACTGGCAGAACCATATTGGTTGGAACATCCGAACACTTCACAGTGGACATGGTCAAATAGTAACGGGTCTTCCAGAACATATATATAACTTAGAACCATGCGAATTGGAAGCGAATATCTTATTGACAATCAATAAGATACATTTTATGAGTGGTTTATCTAAATTTTACTAGCGCGATGGCAGTGGAATTTATTTAGAATTCGTTTTTGTATTGCTCATATAACTTTCTCAACTAAATTATTTGAAAACTCTTATTAAAAGTGCATTTGCAGGTATTAATTTATTTTCGTAAACCTTCGTTAGTGTCTGTCCCGCTGGTAGTTAAGTTAATCAAGAATGATTCAGTTCTCAACATCTGAGAAATAGAATACTAACCGATAAATCCAAGGCAGAAAGATTAATACTAATTTCCTTCGGTTACACTATTACATGCCAATTAGTAAACACACCCACTTACTCTATATTCAGCAAACAAAATAATAACATCATAATTTTATTACCTTTCATTGCTGGCAAGTAGATTCCTCCATCGTTATTTTGATTAAGTAAAGCTCAGAGGTAATACGCAAAGATATGCTATTTCTATGTCTCTAAAGCTTCTGAACTTGAGCAAAAGCCGAATGGAAGAAATTAAATTAGTATTGAAGATCTCTGCAGAAATTCAGTTGTGAGAAGTTTATTTATATTGTAGATTAACGCTTCTCCCTACCACTGAGTGCTGATTTTATGCATGGAAACGTATAAAAATCTTGTAATCAATAAAAATATTGATTTCATGTCCTGAAGCAAGCTACAACGTTTTTTCTTTTTTTTTTTTTTTGGCGGGGGGATAAAATACAACAAAGTGAATAGATCTCAATACATGATCGCTACATACATACATACATACAT
>NC_069000.1:38255101-38256339 GCF_001194135.2 Octopus bimaculoides | reverse complement strand
TATATATATATATATATGGTCGACTCGAGGCTATAGTGAAAGACACTTGCGCAAGATTCCACACAACAGTACTGAACCCGAAATGGTGTGATTGGGGAGAAACTTCTTACCACACTGCTACGCCTGCGCCTACATGCGTGGATTTATCGTGCATGTTTCTGATTATAACAATAAAGAAATAAATGAATAAAAGATGATCAGTTATATTAATAGTCTACGGTTTTGGAAGTCGTCCAAGTAACTAAGGACTAGAAATACAATAATACAGTTCAGTGTTTAGTTGGCCATTTTATAGACGCTTATTTATTATAATGTATATTGAAGCTGATGTGTACAATGTCAGTAAAAGTTTTCTTTCAAAAAAATATACTCCCAATAACTGTGGAGGCGCAATGGCCCAGTGATTAGGGCAGCGGACTCGCGGTCATAGGATCGCGGTTTCGATTCCCAGACCGGGCGTTGTGAGTGTTTATTGAGCGAAAACACCTAAAAGCTCCACAAGGCTCCGGCAGGGGATGGTGGCGAACCCTTGCTGTACTCTTTCACCACAACTTTCTCTCACTCCTACTTCCTGTTTATGTTGTGCCTGTAATTCAAAGGGTCAGCCTTGTCACACTGTGTCACACTGATTATCCCCGAGAACTACGTTGAGGGTACACGTGTCTGTGGAGTGCTCAACCACTTGCACGTTAATTTCACGAGCAGGCTGTTCCGTTGATCGGATCAACTGGAACCCTCGACGTCGTAAGCGACGGAGTGCCAACAACAACAAACTGCCAATAACTATCGCAACTGTATAAAACTACTGAATATAGAAGGAAGAACAATATGGTACTGTAATGAGGTGGAAATAACATTAAAGCTTGCAATGACATCGTCTACTGTTGTAAGACGATACAGCGTGTTTTCAGAAATCCACCGTAAAATATGCTCATTTTTTGTTGTCAGATATTTGATGAGAAGTTGGAGAAGCTGGTTCAGTAATTGGAGACTTTGAACCGATTTCGATTTTGATAACGATGTCATTTTATATTAACTTCATGATTTCTACCCGCGTAAGGGCGGCAACGTGGCAGAATAACTACCGCACCGGACGTAGAATGTGTGAGATACCCATAAGTTTCATCTGTAATTCGCTTATTTTTGGGCTGGCAGGGATTTGCTCTACATACCTGTTTGTTTCTTTTGATATCATAACATTCCAAGTGCCTCAATAATAATAATAATAATAATAATAA
>NC_069000.1:38253377-38254500 GCF_001194135.2 Octopus bimaculoides | reverse complement strand
GGAACTGCCCATATCCTACGTAAAATACTGTCTATGTGATCTCAAATTTTAAAACAAACACATAATTTTCTTATGGTTTCTTAAACATTCTCTAGAACAACACTATGTACAAATCGAAATATATGGTACCCTAGGCATAACACCTACATGAACTTCTAACTTGTTGTCTCTTGAGGTCTCTGGGTGAGACTTGGATCCAACTTGTACAAATGCAAAGCAAAAGTCAAACATAAAATAATTATAATAATAACAATAATGATAATAGGCAATGTTGCTGTTTTGAGATGCCACACTCTTTCGATTAGATCTCCTTGTCCAAATGTTTTCATTGATATCTTTTTGTCAGCTGGAGTTTCAGCATCAATCAGAAGACAAATTTTTTTTAATAAGATTTTCACTGCGATCAGGTCGGTTTGCTTGTATTATTATTATTATTATTATTATTATTATTATTATTATTGTTTTCTTGCTATTATTATTATTAGTATTATTATTATTATTATCATCATTACCGCTTCTGTTTCGTTCGTTTCATGCCAAATTTCCTCTACACGACTAATGTTCCTGCATTTCTGTGGAGCGTGTGTACTGTTGCCGTGAGCTATTTCTTTAGTTTCGTATTTCTCCAGCGTTTCTTGTTTTCCACCTGCTTCCACAACAATGTATAATATTTTTATGTTTACGATTTGCTATTCAATCTGATGTAGCTTGTTAAATCTTATAGACTATCCATTTAAGCGTACATTTATACATATACAAAGGATCCTACATATTTTCAGCACAAAATTAGAGTTTGATGTATGTACTCTCTGCTTCCTACACCTCTTGTATCAAGTAGAGTACACAACACAGACTTTGATTTATTTGGGTTTTTAATCTTCTTTCATTATCAAGGTATCTGTCCATATGTCTGTTTGCAACTTTCTCGCTTCTCTCTCTATCTTCTCTCTCTATCTTCTCTCTCTCTCTCCCTATTTCTCTCTCTTTTTCTCTCTCTTTCTCTCTCTGCCTATCCTATCTCTTCACCTGCCTGCCTCCTTCTGTAGCTAGGTATCGATGAGTACATCTCTGCATAGATTATTGAACCTCTATATATATTTCAACATGGACACATGCTTTTATA
>NC_069000.1:38251595-38252476 GCF_001194135.2 Octopus bimaculoides | reverse complement strand
ATATATATATATATAGACTCGTTTCAGTCATTTGACTGCAGCCATGCTGGATCACCGCCTTTAGTCGAACAAATCGAACCCACACCAGGACTTATTCTTTGTAAGTCTAGTTCTTATTCTATCGGTCTCTTTTGCTGACCTGCTAAGTTACGGGGTCATAAACACACCTGCAGTACTTTGACCAATCCCAGAGAAACAAGTAACCAATCTGTTTATATTGTCAACAACTACAGTAGCTAGAGAAAACTGGAGCTAAATGTATGTGTGAGTAAACGTACAAACATATATTATTATATACAGATAAGCACATATTCTTATACATAGAATTACCAAATTACAGATACATGTAACATATCAACATCAGTGATTACTGTACCTAATACCCTGGCTGTCAGTCTACTTGATGTTTCCCCTTTAGATGCCAGACAGACCACAACCATGTGATTAGAGAAATGATATCGCGGAATTGCAGCCAATCCAAACAAACTTTGGTTTATAAAGCGAAAAATACGCTACACATGTTCACTGGATGAACCGAACAGTGGCTGTTGAAACGAGTATCTTGAACACAGTCTGTTAAAGCTGTTTTTCATTGTTTTGAATTGTCAGTCAACTTCCTAAGATGAGTTACGCACATCAGGCAGGAAACGTGTTTAACCCATTTTTTTTTTATATCAGAGCTTAGTAATTTAACTTCAATATGTGTTTCTGGGCTATCAGCCGGCACTAATTCCATTTTTCATTTTGTTTTTTGCTTTTTGGAGGTTTTTAAAAAAAATTTTCTGTTCATGCATCTAATTTATGAGAACTTTTTTCTGAAAAACAAAAAGATTATCTAAAACGTACGCTTTAAATAATTTCAAAATATTAATATTTGGTTT
>NC_069000.1:38249739-38251465 GCF_001194135.2 Octopus bimaculoides | reverse complement strand
ACACACACACACACACACACACACACACACACATATATATAGCAAAATTTCTCATTTCATTTTACTCCAGTCTACTCAGGTGGCAAAAATGAGTAATCGTGTGAGGGACCGGCGTCCCCACCAGGTGGGGAATTTATACGCCATGGAAACCGGGAAGCCCGTCCTATGAGTCTATATAACTCGGGAAGGAACGTTAACGGAGGCGCGTAGCTTAGTGGTTAGAGTGTTGGACTTGTGATCGCAAGATTGTGATTTCGATTCCTGGACCGGGCGACACGTTGTGTTCTTGAGCAAAACACTTCATTTCACATTGCTCAACTGACAAAAATAAGTAATCCAGCGACGGAACGACGTCCTACCCAAGTGTGAAATTTATACTACATGAAACTGGGAAACCGGCCCTTATGAGTCGGTGTGAGTTGAGAAGGTAATTTTTTACCTTTCTTTTATTAGATCTTGGAGCAAAGAGACGCTCTTTGAATTTACACAATTATTCCAAGTAATTTCGTTGTTTTCTCATTTCTGGAAAATTTGCCAAATCTGAGGCCTTTAAGCACAACAACAGCTTCATGCGTTGTTTAACATATATGTCTGTGCATAAACACTGCTGTTGTTACCTCTATCGTTCAAAATATTAGTTAAGCTGTTAAAAATGATTCATTTTTCTCTTAAATCTTCATTACTTAGTGGGCTTTTTTTTTGTGATTGTCGTTCCTGCAGGAGAATCTGTTTCTGTGCTGTGTTTCTACTTGCTTTGCTCGCTGTGTTGCGTATCTGGTACACATTTTTTTAATATGAAATGGCGGTAAAAGTGAAAGCAAATAAATCATAAAGTCTATAAAGATCTTTTGTGTCTACCCTCGCTTATCGAAGCAGACGTCGACGAGTAATTAAAATTCGCATTGGCAAGTGCTCCAAAGAAAGAAGCTTACGTTTAATGTTGCTAAGAATAGTGTCGATTCTCAGAGAGAGAGAGAGAGAGAGAGAGAGAGAGAGAGAGAGAGAGAGAGAGAAAGTCCTTTTCTAAAGACATCAACAACAACAACTACTACTACAATAGCAGCGGCATTAATGATGATAATGGTTTCAAATTTTGGCACACAAGGCCAATAATTTAAGGGAAGGGGTTTGGTCCACATACATCCAACGAAGTACTCAGCAGTTGTTCTAATATAATAAGTGGCTTTGAACGACAATAAGTTATCCGTACCTGATGATGCGCAACGACGCAGAAATGCATATTATTAATACAGGATAGATTTGTATCGAGACAATTTGTTCAGCGTAATTTTTGACTGTCACAGTTAACACGAAACATGCTAAATATAAACGGATTTGGTTAAAAAGACACGATAAGCGATGGCTAGAAGAATATTAAGCTTTATTTTATAACCAGTTGATCTAACAAGCGGGGCCTCATATCAGTGAGGGAGGGGGTCAGTGCGCATTGATGCCGTCGAGAGGTAGACCCTAAAACGGAGCGCTTTCTCTCTTGATGACCCCTTACATTTACTGGCTTCCGGTATACGAAGCTCTTGACTGGTAGCACTTGCATACTCTTTTATTCTTTTACTCTTTTATTTGTTTCAGTCATTTGACTGCGGCCATGCTGGAACACCGCCTTTAGTCGAGCAAATCGACCCCAGGACTTATTCTTTCTAAGCCTAGTACTTATTCTATCGGTCTCTTTTGCCGAACCGCTAAGTTACGGGGATGAAAACACACC
>NC_069000.1:38248784-38249729 GCF_001194135.2 Octopus bimaculoides | reverse complement strand
ACACAGACACACAAACAATATATATCCATATACATATATACGACGGGCTTCTTTCAGTTTCCGTCTACCAAATTCACTCAGAAGGCTTTGGTCGGCCTGAGGCTATAGTAGAAGACACTTGCCCAAGGTACCACACAGTGGGACTGAACTCGGAACCATGTGGTTGGTAAGCAAGCTACTTAACACACAGCCACTCTTACGCATGTGCAAGTTGTTTGCAAAACATATATAAATATAAATATATATACATATGTGTGTATGTGTGTACATATGTATGTATGTATGTATGTATGTATGTATGTATGTAGCATCTTAATTTATTCAACATTTATTTATCTGCTATTAAAGATATTGTTTTTCTCCAACATCCGCTTCTCATTTAATGTTTTCTTACAAGTGCTTGCAACTATTTAGATAGAAACCTCCCAAACTCTTTCTGAAGACGTCTGATATTGTAGTCACGTGTGACTCACTTTTTTCCTTTTTCTTTTTTCCCTAGCACCCCTTCGTAATTACATATCAAACAAATAGACGTAATTTCATTTCTAAGTTTGATTTGGTTACTAAGGAGACGTTTAATGAACACTTTATAGACTTCTTCTCTCTGCTGGCTTTACCTATAAAATTTATATCATATTTTTATTGAAAGTGAAAGAGAAAGCTATTTCGTATTCATAAGTTTTGATGATATCTGAATCATAAATGTGTGACCCTCCAGTTGTTCAATGCATTCTCATTACCACCCACACTAGTTAAATGTGCGGAGTTGAATTTACGTTATGGCTGTGTGGTAAGTAGCTTGCTTACCAACCACATGGTTCCAGGTTCAGTCCCACTGCGTGGCACCTTGGGCAAGTGTCTTCTACTATGGCCTCGGGCCGACCAAAGCCTTGTCAGCGGATTTGGCAGACGGAAACTGAAAGAAGACCGTCATATATATGTATA
>NC_069000.1:38247424-38248320 GCF_001194135.2 Octopus bimaculoides | reverse complement strand
GGGCGAGAGTCTTTTTCTATAATCCCGGTCCGACCAATGGCCTGTGAGTGTAGTTGGTAGACGGAAACAGTGTGGAACTCCGTTATATATATATATATATATATATATATATATGTGTGTGTGTGTGTGTGTGTGTATCTGTGTGTGTATCTGTGTGTGTGTGTGTGGTGTACTAAATTACAAGGTATTGTCTGGCATCAGGTTATAGTAGAAGACATCTGCACAAATTGCCGCGCAGTGGGACTGAACCCGAAACCAGGTAACTTCAAAGTAAGCTTCTTTACCACATATGCGTCATACGCTTCATGGATACGTTTAGCAACCACGCTTTATGAGATATGATTCATGGGATATCGTTTAATATTTACAATCGTGTATATATAAATTGTGTCGCCAATTTCCAGTATTACGAAATTCTAATATAAATAGAGCTTTATGAAGACAATATTTCCGGGATCCAAGATATATTGCGATTCTTATAACCCTCCATGCCTTCAAGAAACAAAAACAAAACCAAGATCCGGAAAAATCTATGAAACAAGACGAGAAAGAAGAAGAGAAGATGCTGAAATTAATGTAGCACGCTGGGAGATGACGGGCATTGGAATCAATGATTCATCGTAGAAATAGATTTAAATATAGTACTACACACACGCACACACACATACGCACACACACACACACACACACGCACACACGTCACACATACATATATGTATATTATATATAATTATGTATGTATATATATATGTATGTATATATATATATATATATATATATATATATATATATGCGAACACACATATCTATATACATACATATATTTGTGTGTGTATATATACATACATTTATACATACACGTATATATATATATATACATATATACATATATATAT
>NC_069000.1:38246966-38247414 GCF_001194135.2 Octopus bimaculoides | reverse complement strand
ACATTTATACATACACGTATATATATATATATACATATATACATATATATATATATATACATACAGATATATATAATATATATATATATATATATATATATACACACAGATATATATATATATATATATATATATATATATATATATATATAAACACAGATATGTTTATATACATATGTATATATATAGATATATACATAGACATATATATATGTATGTGTATTTATATATGTGTGTGTGTGTGTGTGTCTGTCTTTGTGTGTCTGTGTCTATGTGTCTGTGTGTGTATGTATGTGTATGTATGCATGTATGTATTTCTATCATCCGATTAGTGAGCTGGCATATGTTACATTTAAACGTATGCATACGTCTGCACACGTACAAACACAGGCAAGCCTTTACAGACGCAAACACACATACACACACACACACACACACACAGATACAC
>NC_069000.1:38244993-38245754 GCF_001194135.2 Octopus bimaculoides | reverse complement strand
ACACACACACACACACACACATACAGTGCGCAGTATAGTAGGGTCAGTTGGCACCGTCTGTGACAAAAAAGCACCGTGACGCAATTCCCTCTGCCAGAAATTTGGAAACGACATGCTCTAGTGCTGCTTGGCATTGGCGCCGGAAGATCCAGTACAAACACTTCAGTGTGTTTGGGTGTCAATCTGAGGACAGTGCAGAGGATTCAGAAAGTGTTGGATGAGATGAGGCAGCTCGGAAAACTCTCTCTGATCGTTCTGAAAAGAACTTCTGAATTTGTTGGTTAGATCCAGGCCATGATGGACAACGATCCCTCCAAGTCAATCAGGTCTTTTACCAGGGACATGGGAGTGTCTGAGTTTTTTAGGGAGGTAGGGCATGAAGACATTCGGTATTCCTCATACAAGATGCAATAGAGAAAATTTTTATCCTTAGCCATCAAGGACGAGAGGAAGGACCGCGATACGAAGCTTTTGAACAAACTCAAACATCTCCTCTAACCGAACATGCTTTGGCTTTGTTCAGATGAGACAAATTTCTGCCAGGATCAGACGGTGCATATACAGAACAACCGTTGGCTTGCCGTGTCCCCAAAACATATACAGAGTGATAAAAATCAAACTTCCAGTCAACATCATGGTGTTTGGAGTGATCACTAGTGATGGTGACGTTATGCTGCCATTCACCTTCCCACACAGCTTCAGACTCAACACAAAGGCCTAAATCAAGTGCCTGGAGGAAGTAGTGCCACCATGGGTCAAGA
>NC_069000.1:38242308-38244579 GCF_001194135.2 Octopus bimaculoides | reverse complement strand
AAGATGGATGAAATGTCGCTAAGCATTTTGACCGGCGTGCTAACAATTCTGCTTGCCCGCCGCTTTAATGCATAAAGCACTGGGATTTGCACTTACATAGCATGGACAGCTGAGCACATTTTATGAAAATGAGACTACCATGCACACGTAAGAAACAAAAAAATGGTTAAAATACCTTTTTAGTGTAAAATGGTGGCAAGTTTTACATCATCTGAAAAGTCATTACTTGAACTATTAATCCTCTTGCATTCTAGGAGGTATCGGAATGTTTGAGTGCCATTAGACATCAACAAACGCTCATAAATTAAATGCATCTATTTGGGCCACAATCGTGGCCTGTCGACCTGTGCCTGACAGCCACGATCGTGACCAGTCGCGCTTTATGTGTTAAAGCCAAAAGCCAATACGCCATCTGAACAGAAATATGTTTCTTTGACGTCCAGATAAGGTTTTTCAATAGAATATATATGTAGTTTACATATAGTTTATAGAGAAATAATTCAAACACACGCAGCACATAAACGATTGAATGTTATTCGTGGTACAAAGTAAAATATTTTGCAGTTATAATAAGACAGTGATAATAGTTATATGTAGTACGACTCTATCTATTTTGTATATTTAAAGTATTCTAATTGTATAGTCATGACCCATATATACCATCAGTGGAAATCAATATCGTTAATATTTTCGGCTTACTATACAAACGTTCTTTTTTTTTTAAATGTATTTATCCGGAGTATATTTGTGTGTTTAAGTCTAAGCACATGTCAGTACACGAGCGTCTATACATACACAAACACACGTGTAGAAAACACATACAAACACACAAAGACCGAGGAGATGTTCGAGAAACGTTCACATTAAAGTACTGGTGTAGCTGTGTGGTAAGAAGTTTGTTTCCTAACCACATAGTTACAGGTTCAGTCTCATTGCGTGTGAGTGGATTTGGTAGACGGAAACTGAAAGAAGCGGCGAACTGGCAGAAACGTTAGCACGCAGGGCGAAATGATTAGCCGTATTTCGTCTGCCGCTACGTTCTGAGTTCAAATTCCGCCGAGGTCGACTTTGCCTTTCATCCTTTCGGGATCGATTAAATAAGTACCAGATACGCACTGGGGTCAATATAATCGACTTAATCCGTTTGTCTGTCCTTATTTGTCCCCTCTGTGTGTAGCCCCTTGAGGGCAGTAAAGAAATAAGGAAACTGAAAGAATCCCGTCTCATATATATTTACATACGTATATGTATCTATATATGTATCTTTGTGTTTGTGTTTGCCGCATCACCACTGCTTGATAACCGGTCTTGGTGTGTTTATGTACCTGTAGCCTAGCAGTTCGGCAAAATAAATCCACAGAATAAGTATCAGGCTTAAAAAATAGGTACAATGGTTGATCTATTTGACAAAAATCCTCAAGGGGTGCACCAGCATGGCCACAGTCTAATGACTGAAACAAGTAAAAAGTTAAAGATTTTAATGGGGCCGAAAGAGGCTTCTGAACAAATTAGAAAAAGGTCAAGAATCTGTTATCCTTTGACCAGCGTTTACACAATCATAGGAAATCCTATCTTCAGTTCAGAGTGCGACGCGAAAGCAATTTCTTCTAAGCAGCGGAGATTTCAATAATTATTTATGTGTAAGGATTAGCGATT
The DNA here is from genome assembly GCF_001194135.2 of Octopus bimaculoides. Taxonomy (NCBI): domain Eukaryota; kingdom Metazoa; phylum Mollusca; class Cephalopoda; order Octopoda; family Octopodidae; genus Octopus; species Octopus bimaculoides. Next base: position 38,242,923 of record NC_069000.1, on the reverse strand, counting down.
ATTAGTGAAAGATAACAAAACTCACCTTAATTATGGCTTGAATTATTGGACATTTATTTTCATCGCTTATAATCTTCCAATAAATTCGCTTGACAAACAACGTTGATGCAAGTTTGGTCCTTGCGTATACACACACACACACACACAAACACACACGCACGCACACACATACATACATACATACATACATACATACATACATACATACATACATGTATGTATGCAAGTATATACATGCATTATCTTTTGCCTGCTTCAGTTAGGGTTTAATCGAAAGTTATTCTCAAGTTTTGTACTTATTCTATCGGTTCCCTTTGCCGAACAGCTATACTGTTAACCCAGAAAATCCACATCGGTTATCAAACGGCGAGGGCGGGAAAAACACGACAAACATACGTGTATGTCAATGAATTTTTTGTAAATATATGTGTGTGTGTGTGTGTGTGTGGTATAATTTAGAAGAAACAGTAAAAGCTTGTCACTATAGTACTCGGAGTTTCGAATATCGGAGCGAAGAGCTACGATACATTCTCGTCGGCTGTTAATGGCAACAGACGCTATATATATATATTATCTCTCTCTCCCTGTATATACATATATATATATATATATATA
>NC_069000.1:38239631-38242235 GCF_001194135.2 Octopus bimaculoides | reverse complement strand
CACATATATATATGAGTAGAGATTTAGCTGACCTTTATACATACATACATACATACAATCTACAGAGGATATCCAAAGATTCTCAGTATAGAAAGCACTTAGTAGCACTCTGATGATTCGAACTTAGACTCCCATGACTTTACGAGGGAACAATTCCGTGGAGGTAAAGAGTAGATAGAAGAGGAATCCGACTGAGCAGACATGGAAACAATTATGAGGATAAATTTAATATATTATATTTAATATCTTTGTCCGCATAATTGCCTCTGTGTGTGCGCGCACGCGCGTGTATGAATATATAAATGTATGTATGCATGTATATATGTATGTAAAGGTTCGACATCTCTCTATTCATATAAAACCAACCACGTAAATAGCTTTACGACAATACACCTATTACAACGGCTCTATTCTTCTTTCATACCTTTCAGGTATATCATACCTTTAGTGTACCGAAAAGCTACGAAAAATTCATTGAGAAATACAAGGACACAATACACACATACACATTAACAACCACATACATATCTAAAGTATTTCATTCATAAAATATTTCTGTTCTCAAAAGCCCCCGCGAAACATAGGTTAATCGAATATCCTTGAAGCATCTGCGAAAATCCATATCGTTAATATATTGAATTAACTATATCGACTTCATAAGTACATTGACCTTCCTACAAGTACACCCACTCTCTGTCTCCCCCTCTCTTTCTCTGTCTTCCCCTCTCTTTTTTTTTCCCCTTCTCTCCCTCTCTCTCTCCCTCTCTCCCTCTCTCTCCCTATATCTATATATCTATATATATATCTATATCTATATATATATGTGTGTGCGTATGTGTGTGTGTATAGGGTGCGATGGGTAAATTGTTGCCATATTATATTCTTGATTTCGCGTTTGCACATTGTTTGTTTTTGATATTGTCGACTACACAACATTGTAGGGTCAGCCGGGCACCGTCTGTGAGAAAAACAGCAAAATGACGCAATTCACTCTGCCAGAAATTTCGAAACGACATGCTGTACTGTTGGCTATTCGCGCCAGAAGCACCAATATGATCAGATGAACACGCAGAATAACTGTTAGCTTCCGTGTCGCCCAAAATGCTACCGAGAGTGATAAAAATCAAACATCCAATCAACATCATGGTGTGGGGAGAGATCACTAGTGATGGTAACTATACACCTCCATTCATCTTCGCGGAGACCTACATCAAGTACCTGGAGGATGTAGTGCTGCCCTGGGTGGCTGCTCGAAGTCCCTATGTCTTGATCGGTTTACATAGATCAACCGACACAAGTAAATCGGTGAAAAATAAAATTAAAATTCTGTAAAATTAGTTTTTAAACATCGAATGGCAATGGGGGTCTACCAGAGTAAAATGATAATAAAAGGGGTCCATAAAAAAAAACAACGGTTGAGAACCATTGCATTAGACAATGTAGAACCTGCAAGGCAGCGAGCTGGCAGAAACGTTAGCATGCCGGACGAAATGCTTAGCGGTATTTCGTCTGTCTTTATGTTCTGGGTTCAAATTCCGCCGAGGTCGACTTTGCCTTTCATTCTTTCGGGGGTCGATAAATCAAGTACCACTTGCGTACTGAGGTAGATTTAATCGACTGGCCCCAACCCCCAAAATTTCGGGGTTTGTGCCTAGAGTAGAAAGGAAAACAATGCAGAGCCTGCTAAACAAAAGGACAGAATGGACATGGATTCATATTGACAGAGACGGGTACCAGCCTTTAAGCGCTTACTCGAAGTGCTAGAAAATGCAGCCAAAACCCTAACTCACTCCAAACTTCCATATATTTAATTAAGCATATTTTTCAGAGTATAATTATAGACGTGTATTTGAGTATAATTATACACAAATACACGTGACTCATACGGGACAAAAATACATGCTAAGTACATTAGTTTATTAAATTAGTATTTAAACACGTGATAGATAAATGCGTTTGTTTATTGAATTAATTTTCATGTATCATAAAATCGATGCACAGTACTTCAGAGATCACTTATTAACATAATGCTTAACACCAATACGTTATTTATTATTACAATGCAATATTTATAAGCGGAATATTTTTAGATATACGTATGTAATTGTCTAAAACGATTGTTGAAAGTCATATTATGCATACGATTTGATTTGTAGAAATAATAACATTAATAATAATTTTTGCAGACGATTCATAACTTTATCCAGCTCTATAGCAGAATATAAATAGCTTTCAAAATGAGAATATAAAGATCATCATGTATATAAATTTGTAATACATGAAGTACATAATGAATTTAATTATGATAAAATGGTTTATATGTACACACATACATATTTGTGTACACACACACACACACACACACACACACACACATATATATATATATATATATATGGGGAGAATTCACAAGGAAGCAAAAGAAGACAGGTGGTGTAGACAACAAAGGGATGTATTAGTTTAACGCTCGGGAAAAAGTCTTTAACGTTTCGAGCCTACGCTTTTCCACAGAAAGGAATACAGAAAAAAACAAGGAGAGAAAATAAAGAATGTGTAGTGGCTAGTGTGGGTTAGGCTGAGGGTGGAGGTAGAGGTGGGGTATGT
>NC_069000.1:38238382-38239140 GCF_001194135.2 Octopus bimaculoides | reverse complement strand
GCATTATATTCTACCAAACGCTGTAAATAAAATCAAGTGAAAATGATATAGTGATCACGTAGACATTGAAGGTAAAGGAAAAACAAAACCAGAAAAAAAATTTTTTAAATCTATGTCAGTGGCCACAACATGTTCCAACTCGCTTCCACCCCCACTAAGTGTATCAACTCGCGCCAATACTAAAATAGTTAAAGAACTGCGACACATATCAATCTATAGTGATTTTATTTTCATTTCATTCAGTTACACGTCTGTTTACATATAAACGCCCACAGTCAGTCTCCTCGATAGCACAACTACAACACAACACATACACATATATATATATACATATATATTTGAAATACTTATTTACATTTCGTAAGTGAATATATCGATTATAGAAGCACCACCTCAGCTGCCGATTCATTTGAACGTTTCTATTTTTTTTTTTTTTGAACCAGCTGTGCAAATCCTTACAATTAATATATTGAGTTAATTGTTTCTTAAATCAATTTGTCCTGAATATGAATAAATAGCTATATCGTCCTATACACACTAGAATGCAAACCACACACACACAGCGCACACACAGCACACACACACATACTAATGACCCCACCCCCGCTACTGATCAACACACACACACTCACACTCACACACACACTCACACTCATACACACACTCACACTCACACACACACACACTCACACTCACACACACACTCACACTCACACACACAGCACACGTACACACACACACACACACACACACTAATG
>NC_069000.1:38236601-38238224 GCF_001194135.2 Octopus bimaculoides | reverse complement strand
CAAAGTCCACTCACAAGATTTAGATCGGCCTGAGGTTATAGTAGAAACACTTGCTCAAGGGACCACGGAGAGGAATTCAACCAGGTACCATTGGATGGGAAACAAACTTTTTATCACATAGCTTCACGTGTTCCTTTATATATATATAAACGCAATATAAGCCTGTAGAATTGAAATACATTTAAATATTGTGCAGCGTATAATGTGGATGAACTGAGAATGAAACATTTTAAGTGTATGTACGGGAAAATGTGGAAATGCAATCACCTGATGTCATAAATTAGGCTAGCGCATTAGTGGATAACGCAATTTTCATTTTAGAGTTCGGCTTGAACTTACGTTATGGACCTGCTAACTCTAGTCTCCGTTGTACAGCAATCAAGTTGAACCGCACAAACGCACGCACAATATAATATGAGAAACAGACGTGCTTTTCGTACCATTCCGCTACAGTCACACTCCCACAGGCATCTGCATTATACAGATCTATACATACTACATACAAAAACCACATATATAGACACCAACATGTACATAGACACATGTCTGTCTTCCTGTTTGCGCCACCGCCTAAATATAACAAGTACACACCACTATCTATTTCCAGTGAGAGAGCGTCCAAACATTTACATCAACACCACGCATCACCTCTTTGTCGTTCTTGCTTGTTTCTTTCTTTTCCAATATTTTCTGGACATTTATCCCAGATTTCCACTATTCGAGAAAGGACTATTTCCGAAGCGTTATAGCCATTAATGCTTCCATTCCCTCGAGCCCAAAGCAAATACAATGATAGTAAATTTAACCGTAGTTTTTACATCTGTATGTTACTTTTTCCTGAAAATATGTAAATATATGTGTACGTGTATATATATATACATACATATATACACATCTATGTGTATATAGATACATACGTATATGTGTACGTGTGTGTGTATATATATATATATATATATAAATATATATATATATGAATATATATGTATGTAACACACACACACGCACACACTTATGTATATACATGCATGCATGCATACATACATATATATTTTTATATATTTATTTATGCGCCCTTCTAAAGCCTAGCCCGGTTTCTGTGGTGTATGTGCCCCGCCCCCAGCTTGACAGGACGCCAGTCCATCGTAGCTTTACTCAAGAAACAGAAAGATAGAGTGAGAGAAAGTCGGGGCGAAAGAGTACAACAGGGGTCGCCACCACCCTCTGCCGGAGCCTCGTGGAGCTTTAGGTATTTTCGCTCGATAAACACACACAACGCCCGGTCTGGGAATCGAAACCACGATCCTACGACCGCGAGTCACATACATATATTCACTCTTATATCCATCCACATTACATCATTCGCTAGGTTCTACATTTAAGGTTTCCGCTTTTTATTTACCGCAGTTCGCTTTAGTGGTATCTTCCACTAGATCCGTTTGGTTTCTCGGGATTTTCGCGCCGTTTTATATTCAGTCCATTACTTAAACTGTTTCGTTCGGTAGAATAGTCCACACCCGAAAAACGTACTTGAGTGTCCATATACGTGAAACTATTAGTAGCGTGGTTTATGCATGTGAGGTGATCGTATAAAACACTACTTATATATATATATATATATAT
>NC_069000.1:38235103-38236363 GCF_001194135.2 Octopus bimaculoides | reverse complement strand
AGAGTTCTTTCGTCACACTTATGTGACCTCATCAGTGGTCCTTTGTTTCCTTCTTTCTTATGCGTGTCTCACCTTGCTAACTATCAGGGAGAATTCACAAAAAAAAACCAAAAGACGAAGGCAGGTGGTGTAGAAAACAAACAGATGTATTAGCATAACGCTCGGGAATTGAAAAAGTCTTTAATGTTTCGAGCCTACGCTCTTCCACAGAAAGGAACACAGGAAGAAACAAAGAGAGAAACAAGCAGAGAAAAAAATGTGTAGTGGTTAGCGATCTATCATGTTGAAATGATATATTTAACGAACGGGTTTTTGCTATTGACGGTGAGCGAACTAACACGAAACTGAATCTGTCCCACGATTCCGTTGTCTGCTGGAGGGCGGTAGGGATTCGCTCCCTTGCTTACAATGCATACAGGGTGCAGGCTGCATCTCAAACCAGCTAGTAGAAGATGTGCCTGGGGTTGAAACAGTTGGAACATTGAACAGCCATGTTGATGTGGCGACTAACTTTACTATAGTATATGCATATATATATATATATATATATATACACGCTCACATTCACACACAGAGTGACACACATGTGTATATACGTATGTGTACGACACTTTCCCTTCCTCCAGACTCACCTCGTAATATATGCGACGGTAGTTTGCACAGCTCTATGTTAATGGTGGCGCATGCTCAGACAGTCGACGTGCATGAAAATTGCTAGGTCCGAATGCCACACCCATTCGTAACACGTGTTTCATTCATAGGCTTTTTAGCTTCATCCTCAACGTGACCATAGATAGCAAATGAATGTAGTAAATATTGATTTTCGCGCTTCTTTCTACTATTACACTTTACTAGAAATACAGGAGAAGCAGATGCATTTATGTATACATAGCTCGTTCTTTTTTTTGTTTTTGTTTCGTCTCTCTGTCGTTCTTCGCACACAAATACACACAGGCATATTGTTATTTCTACATAGATAAATACATGCATATAAACTCGCTATCAAATATATATATATATATCTTATATATTTTGTCATGTACTTGAGTCACTGCATTGGAATGCGACCATGCTGGGGCATCACTTTCAAGGGGTTAGTCAAAGTTTGTGTATACATATGCATCTATGTATGTATGTATGTATATGTGTGTGTGCATGCGTGTGTGTATGTGTGCGTGTTTGTTTGTCTGTTTGTGTGTGTGTATGTGTGTGTGTATATTCATATATATATATATATATATATATATATATATATATATA
>NC_069000.1:38232580-38234488 GCF_001194135.2 Octopus bimaculoides | reverse complement strand
TATATGTATATATATGACGGGCTTATTTCAGTTTCCGTCTACTAAACCCACTCACAAGGCATTTGTCGGCCCAAGGTTGTAATAGAATACACTTTCCCAAAGTGTTACGCAGTGGGACTGAACCCGGAATCATGTAGTTGGGAAGCAAGCGTTTTACCACACAACCACTCATGCGCCTATCCATCTATATATTTATATATATGCATGCGTGTGTGTCTGTTTGTGTGTTTCCCAGTGTGCATGCGTGCATGTATGTATATATATATATATATGCATGTGTGTGTGTCTGTTTGTGTGTTGCCCAGTGTGCATGCGTGCATATATGTATATATATATGCATGTGTGTGTGTGTGAGTCTATGCAGATAGGCAGGTATATATTCATAGTGCATGCGTACACATAGACATATAAACACGCACTCGTGCACGTGCGCGCACACACACGCACAAGAACACACACACACACACACACACACACGCATATATGATATATATATTTTTTTATTTGCTCTGTTTTCCTGTTTGTTTCTATCATTGTGTCTGCACTCTTCGTCTTGAAAGCATCAGTTTGTAACGACGTAGTTAACAGTCAATGAAATCAAAATCAAAATGCCAAGCCAAAACAACTACGCAGTAGATTGGTGTTTAGTATTCCGATAATGGATTAACAGAAGAATTCTTTAAAACAAAACAAAAAAAAAACACACCACGTTTGATGAATTTTATAATTTAATAAACAAATACGCTTTTGTAAAGAATACTTTAATTAATTAATTAATTCTACTGGAGCCACAAGGCCTGAAATTTGTGGGGACAGGACTAGTCGGTTAGATCGACCCCAGTTCGCAACTGGTACTTAATTTATCGACCCCGAAAGGATGAAAGGCAAAGTCGACCTCGGCAGAATTTGAACTCAGAATGTAGTGTCGGATGAAATATCGAATAAGCATTTCGTCCGGCATGCTAACGATTCTGCCAGCTCACCGCCTTTCTTTTATTAAATAATCTTTTCTACTATAGGCACAAGGCCTGAAATTTGGGGGCGGGGGATAGTCGATTTCATCGATCCCCAGTGCGTAACTGGTACTTATTTCATCCACCCCGAAAGGAGGAAAGGCAAAGTCGACCTCGGTGGAATTTGAACTCAGAACGTGTAGACAGACGAAATACCGGCGTGCTAACGATTCTGCCAGCACGCCCCCTTTCTTTTATTAAAAAATGATAACGTATCTTTTATTTGATTCAGTGGTTGGATTGCGGCCACGCTGGGGCACAACGATAACGCGTTTAGTCGAATAAAACGACCCCAATAGATGCAAATCTATCTAATTACTTGTCTCCTAAAATCAGGCATAATTTGGCGATCGGTCAACTTACAACACCGTTCCTCGTCTTGAGTTTACTTGGTAGAGTATATTTGTTAACTTGACAAGGTCAAGGTGAGCCCTGATTGGCTGCACGCAAATGAGTTCATTACTGGGGTCCAGAACTCTCGTGGGAAAAAAATTCGCGTCCCGGCGCGGCAATCGGAAGAACCGCTCCGGGCGGCACACACTCTAGCTACGCTAGTGTTTCATTCATATATATTTACACATATTTACATGTATTACTACGTCTGTTACATGCATCGTTATTATTTTAGCATGAGCTCACTCCTTGGGCACACTCACTCACAGGGATGGAACAGTATTTTTCTGCTCCACTCCTCCGTTACTCACCTCAACCATTCACCACGCGCCTCGTTATCTCCTCTCTATTTTCTTTTCTCAATTACTTCTTATTTCCATTCATACAACATATATATATGCAAACACGCAGATGCAGCTGTGACAAACATTGTAGAGAACACTGCGCGTTTGGGTGATTTCCGTGAACAAATATGAATACATTTATATATATATATATATAT
>NC_069000.1:38230722-38231484 GCF_001194135.2 Octopus bimaculoides | reverse complement strand
CATATATTATTCAAAGGAATTCCAACTCTGTTTTTTATGTTTTATTTATATTCTTATAATATTAATGTAGGATATAGAATATATAGTATATATAGTAAAATGAAATGAAGTTGTGATTGTCTTATTGAATAAATGAAATACTGAATATTGAATATTAAATATTAAAGGAATTGTATACTTTCTTGCATTTTAGCATTCTTCAAAGTCCCATGGTGCGACAGGAATTTTTCAACGCTATATACATATATATGTACATATATATATATATATATATATATATATACATATATACATATATATATATATATACACAGATATGTATATACACACAAACACACATATATATACATATATACATATACACACATATATATATATATACAAACATATATATATACAGACATACATATGTATATATATACATGCATACATACATGCATACATACATATATATAACATATATATATATATATATGTACACACACACACACACACACACATACATATATATAGAGGTTTGGCCAAATGTCACTCGGCAGTAAATCAAAATTCCATGAATACTTAATATTCAATTTTATTTATTCATTCCAATTACGAATGTTTAAGAATTGAATCCTGTGAGTTAAACTCACCGTTTTGTTTTCAGCATTTGTCTATTTATTAGCGAAGTCTCATATAAAATAATTTTTGTTTTAATCTTGGAATTAATCTGATGTACTGTCAGGTGACTTTTGGCCAACCCTGTATATATATATATGTATA
>NC_069000.1:38228869-38229503 GCF_001194135.2 Octopus bimaculoides | reverse complement strand
ATGTATCTCCCCTGTACATTTCCCTTTTCTAATCCTTCAATCCCGCTGCCCCCAACCCCTTTCTCCTCCTTCCACGTGACCGTTGTCCAGCCAGCCATGATCTTTCTTTCTTGGCCTGACTGCCAACCGCCAACACCTCTTATGTCCTTCTCCTATGTTCCTACCTATAGGCTTTCACTTCATTCACGCCAGCTCAATTGGATTCGTTTTCAGTCGAAAGACACCTGTTGTTATTTCTTGTTGTTTGTATTTGTAATTGTGTACCATGTTCTTCGCTTTTGGTCTTTGTTGACGTACACATTCGTTAGCTTTCTTACAAAAAGGTCTAATGCTCTTAGCTTAGATTTTTCTGCGAGGCAACCAGATTGAACTGTCTCGAGTGTAACTGCCCGAAACAGTAAGGACTTCTTGTACTTGACTGAGGAAAGAAAGCCACGATTGACCTATCGTTTTTTGCCTGACCTTCTAATTGTTGTTTCTCCTGTCCGCCTTTGTATTGTCAATCTGTCCGAATGTTTTATTGTCCTCTACTGCGTTTTTGTTCCATTTTTTATATTGATATATGTGTATGTGTGTGTGTGTGTGTGTGTGTGTGTGTGTGTGTGTGTGTGTGTGTGTGTGTGTGTGTGTGTGT
>NC_069000.1:38226536-38227948 GCF_001194135.2 Octopus bimaculoides | reverse complement strand
TATATATATATATATATATTTATTTATTTATTTATATATATATACATATACAAGTATATATACATGCGCACACAAACATATACACAGACATACATATGCACTTTTATCGAGTAAGGCATGTTCTCCACAACGTCGGTTTGTTGTGATATCTTCGTAAAGTAAATGAAATGCGTATATCTTTTTAGGCGAATGACACCAAATAGATTAATGTAAGATGTACAATGCATCTTTTAGTATTAAGAGGCATTTATTATAAGATTGGCAAAATGGGATGTTGTGATGTTCATGAATTTTTTCCAAGCTTATTTGAAGTGATACTTATTTGTGTCATGTGCCTGTGTGTACTTTAGTCTAGAATACAACCAGGTAACATTTAAGAAATGTTGAATTTGCAGCTTTTGTGATATAAAAACCAAACAATGGCTGTTTAAGCTGCTTCACTCAACAGTCGCATTTTGTCTGCCTGGATTTCTATTGTTCTTATTAGTGTAGTACTTTTAGTACGTCTAATAGTGCAACAGAAAGCTCTGTTTGTGCTGCTGCTACAACGCCCAGGCTACGAAAGCACTGTGCTTTGATTTTGACTCATACAGGTGTAATGTTGACTGACATAAGGAGAATGGCAAGCGACGAGCTAAATTAATATGCATATATAAATTCTGTTGTATCAAATAATGCATCTACCTTCGTCTAATGTTTCTTTCTTTCTCAGTCACTTTACCTACATACGCGCGCTCGCACATCTGCACATATTAATAGAGGGAGAGGAGAAAGGGGCAGGAAGAAAGGGAGAAATAGAGAGAGAGGAGGTGCAGAAAGAAACAGAGAGAGAGCGGGAAATAAAGGAATGCAGATTCCCAGGAAAACAGTTACATTTCGTTTGCTGTTTATAATTCTGTTTGCATAAAAAGATTTTAAGCAAACACACAGACACAAACAATATAGACAAATGTTTCAAATTTTGACACAAAGCCAGCAATGTTAGAGAGAAAGGTAGCAAGTCGATTCTATTGATCTCCTACCTGTCTAGGACTTTATTTTATCGACCTCCACACTTCAAAGGATGAAAAGCAAAGTTGAGATCAGCAGGATTCGAGCTCAGAACGTAAAGAGCCAGAAGGAATGTCGCTAAGCAGTTTTGTCCGACATTCTAACGATTCAGCCAAATAACTGCCTAGGTCAGTGGTTCCCAAACTGGAGTCCGCAGATTCCTGGTGGTCTGCAAAGGTGGTACTGGGGGTCTGTGAGCTAAATTTAAAATGTCACAGAAGTGGCTGTGTGGTGTCCCTCTGTGTAGCACCTTGAGCAAGTGTCTTCTACTATAGCCTTGGGCCGACCAAATCCTTGTGGGTGGATTTTGTAGACGGAAACTGAAAGAAGTCCGTCGTATATATATATATATATATATATAT
>NC_069000.1:38224170-38224842 GCF_001194135.2 Octopus bimaculoides | reverse complement strand
AAAAAAAAAAAAAAAAGATGAAATCGAAATAAATAAATAAATAAATAAATTGCTGCCTTGTGTAATTAAACCTCCCTCGCTGTTTCAGACCGTAATCCGAAACCCTTCGATAAATCCAATAGTTTGTCTATGGTTTGGAAACGGGAACTCCAGAGCGGAAACTGGCAGTGTGCCAACTCAAAATGGAAAGATCAGCTCTGGGCATAACATATCACGGCAGAAAGACAAACAAATGAGTCTGAAAACGGATGAAGGTAGACAATATTCTTACCATTGTAGAAAAGAGATATTCATGTCTGTTAGTTGTTTGCTCAGTGCTTTACAGGGAGGCTACATTAAACACATTTCATCTTTTCCTATATATATTTATTTATTTCCTTTCCTTTTGATCATCATCGTTATTATTATTATTATTATTATTATTATTATTATTATTATTATTATTATTATTATTATTTTATGTTTGACTTTTGTTTTGCATTTGTACAAGTTGGATCCAAGTCTCACCCAGAGACCTCAAGAGACAACAAGTTAGAAGTTCATGTAGGTGTTATGCCTAGGGTACCATATATTTGGATTTGTACAGTTTTGTTCAAGTGAATGTTTAAGAAACCATAAGAAAATTATGTTTGCTTTAAAATTTGAGATCACATAGGCAGTATTTTACGTAGG
>NC_069000.1:38219942-38223036 GCF_001194135.2 Octopus bimaculoides | reverse complement strand
TTGAGTATGTGCTGTGGTTTGCTGTGGTGCTCTTATGGTTACTGTATTGAAAGTGTTTTGTGTAGGATGTGTGCAGTGCCCTGTAGTGCAATTTTCTGTATGTTATATATATTTGTAAGTCCTGATGTTTTTGTTATGTATTTGTCTGAATATTTTTTTTATTATACCTAAGGCACCTACTATGATAGGAATTGGTTCTGTTTTTAGATTCCACATTCGAGTTACCTCCATTTCCAGGTTTTTGTATTTTGAAAGTTTCTCCATTTCTTTTAGGAAAACGTTGTCATCTGCTGGTATTGACACATCAATTAGAATATTATTATTATCATTATTATCATTATTATTATTATTATTATTATTATTATTATTATTATTATTATTATTAAGGTAGCGAGATGACAGAATCGTTAGCTCGCCGGAAGATATGCTTTACAGCATTTCATCCGTCTTTACGTTCTGAGGTCGACTTCCGCTGAGGTCGACTTTGCCGTTCATCCTTTCGGGAACGATAAAATAAGTACCAGCTGAGTACTGGGGGGTCGATGGAATCGACTATCCCCCTCTATCAAATTCCAGGTCTTGTGCCTTTACTGGAAAGGATAATAATAATAATTATTATTATTATCATTATTATTATTATTACTGAGGTGGCTAAACATAGGGGAAGAGGCTAGTCGATTAGATCGATCCTAATAATCAGCTGGTATCTATTTTATCGCTGCCGAAAGGATGAAAGGTAAAGTCAGCCTCGGTGGAATTTGAACTCAGAATGTAAAAACAGACGAAATGCCGGCGTGCTAACGATTGAGCCAGCTCGCTGCCTTCGAAATAATATAAGTACTGGAAATAAACCTTCCTAACTAGGATTTGAAATAGCAGTGAATTACTCAACTGGAATATGGCTGAAATATTTAGAAAGAACTTTTGTGTAGAATGAGACAAATTGGCGCAGCCGTTTTGGTGCTGGTGATTCGGTATTGTTAGCTGGACATTCACCTTGTTTTGGTGTTAGTACTTTGTAACACTGAAGGCAAACACATGTGTACGCGCAGAAATATGTGCATACAGAGAGATATTTTAGAGGAAGAAGGAGAGAGGAGGCCCGAGACGGTGAGAGTGAGGTTATGAGAGGGAGAACGCGTGAGAAAGAGAGAGAGAGAGAGAGACATTGCTAGCTATAAATTGAAGATCACTGACATAAGCACATTCCTTCTCATACGCATAAACAATAATATTCTCATTAACATAGAGAGGGGGGAAGAAAGAGAGAGGGAGAGAAAAAGATAGGGAGAAAGAGAGAAACATTAAAACGTCTGATGTCAAATCCGCCAGCGTTGAATCATCAACGCCAAATTGGCGGTGCCAAAACTGCCGTGCCAAAATGTCTCTCACCTAAGCTTGACATTCGGAACATTACTAAACTACTCGTGATGGCTAAAATAAAACATAGGGAAGCCTCTTGATCCAGGTTGCTCCTGCAAATTTAGGATAAAATGTTTGTTCTAAGGGGAAAACATTTGCTAGATTTTATATATTCTTATGAAATCTAATGCAGCCAATATGTTCATTATCAAATACAGAATTATCAGAATCGTAGTAAATTTTTAAAGATAACCATATTCCAGAAGATTTCAAAGCTCAGCAAGCAAACAAATCAACGTAGTTTTAGCAAAGCAAAATAAAAGAATGAATAAATTCTTCGTCAACAAAAATCGCTGTAGAAGATACGCCATCGTGAAAAAAAAACAAAAAAGAAAACATGGCAAAATCCTGAAAACCTATTGAAAGTCGATATGAAGAAATGGCATTTTTAATAAGCAAATGGAAGAATGTCCTCAAGGCACGACTATATAATCTGGAATAACACCAGCAATAAGAAAGCAAAATAAAACGAATACATCACAGCTGCATGTTCAAGGGAATAACCGTAGCGAAATTATGCACAACCGGTCCGATATTGCTACGGAAGTATTCTGTTCTCTTGACATGTAAGTAGTTAGGATATACAGGAGAAACAAAACATTGACGGATCCAATATGAAAAGTTTGCATATCCAGTATCAAAGATACACTTTTGCTAAATCAAAATGTTATGTACCAACCGTTTTAGTTCAAATGATGTTTCACAAAGAATGTAACTATATACTTTATGTTGTGTCGACGCCCCCAAGCGAAGACGTAAGATCTTCCAAGACATATAAATAGAGGTTGTCTGGCCGTGGTAGAGGTGTTGAGTAGCAGTTGTGTAGCGGTTGAGAAGAGGTCATCCGAAGGTGCTAGATAGCAGTAGCTTGAGACATAACACTTTATAAGGGAAACAAATCGTCATATAAGCCATGATAACGAGGATTTTAGTGTTTTAATTTTCTTTCCACTCTTACCTCAGGGCAGGTAGCTAGTTAAAAAAAAATATACCTAAAATGTCTAACTATATTTGTACACCTATGACCAATAAACACACACACACACACACACACACACACACACATACATAATTAAAAGTGTCTATTTACTTCCTGCATGTCTGTGTACATACACAACTGGCCTTTATGTGCGTGAAAAACTGACAGGGCAGCTTTAAACTACTCTCCAACATCGTACAGAGCAGTGCGAATAAACACAATCCACATTACGACCAAATGCACTGCAATTGTTAAGGTCAACGTGACCTGTTAGCTGAATCCTAGCTTGCATAAACTTTAAAATAGTTGTAATCTAATAATCTCTCCGTGAACACAAATGGAAAGATAAAACCTGTGGACAAATGACTTTTACTCTTTTACTCTTTTACTCGTTTACTCTTTTACTTGTTTCAGTCATTTGACTGCGGCCATGCTGGAGGACAGCCTTTTAGTCGAACAAATCGACCCCAGGACTTATTCCTATGTAAACCTAGTACTTATTCTATCAGCCTCTTTTTCCGAACCACTAGGTTACGGGGACGTAAACACACCAACATCGGTTTGTCAAGCGATGGTAGGGAGACAACCCCAGACACACACACACATACATATATATGACGGGCTTCTTTCAGTTTCGTCTACCAAATCTACACACAAGGCGTTGGTCGGCCCGAGGCTATAGAAGAAGACACT
>NC_069000.1:38217102-38219437 GCF_001194135.2 Octopus bimaculoides | reverse complement strand
CCGCACAACTACGCCTGCGATTGCACAGCCACGCCTCCTTCTGCACGACCACAACTGCGCATGTTTATTAAAAAGGTGTATTTTACATTTCAAATGTTTTTGCATACAAATACATGCATGTGTGTGTGTGTGTGTGTGTGTGTGTGTGTGTGTGTGTGTACATGCATGTGTGTATATGTATCTGTGTACATGCGTATGTGTGTACATGCATGTGTGTGTATGTGTGTGTATGCATGTGTGTGTACACGCATGTGTGTGTGCATGTGTATGTGTGGACATAATGCTAGCTTACGTGTGTACACAAACACACACATAAAATACATACATAAATATATGAATATTTTCAAACACATACATGCATATATATATGTGTGTGTGCATGCGTGCGTGCGCGTGTCTGCATATGTATGCATATATAATTACACATAATGCATATTTGCATAAGTACATTCATATCAGAGGCCTTGAGTGGAATATGTCTGTTTTATATAATGCGCAATTCGTTATAAAATTATGTATGAACACACACACACACACACACTCATACATTCATACATACATACATACATGCACACATACATACACACACACACATATATACATGCATACACACACCTACATACATACATACATACATGCACACACACATACATACATATATACATGCACCCACATATGTCTGGATATGCATGTATGTATTTACATAAATTAGAGAGTGCTGGCCAATAGGTTGAAGGTAGTAACGTACTGAATTAGTGATTCAGGTTCGAATACTAGCAGCTGTCATTTAATTGGAATTGCTGCTGTTGAATTTCTGTCTTATTTCTCTGATTTAAAATAATGTTTTAGACACACACTCATACATTATACATACATTATACATGCATACATATATACATACATGCTTATATATATATATATATATATATAAATTCTTGCATTACATACATACGCACAAATATATTAGCATCTGTATGTGTATCATTTTTATAGAGGTTTGCTAAATACACACACACATACATACACACACATGTATATATTTTTGCAGAATATATTTATGTATATATTATATAGATAACATAGATTATATACATAAATATGCACATATATGTATATATGCATGCAGACATGGAGATTTCTGCATCCGTACAGGTATGTGTGCATTAAATGCTAAATCACTGAAAAAAATATTTTGCAAAAAAAGTAATAAATAAATAAATAAATAAATAAATAAATAAATAAATGATAATAATAATAATAATAATAATAATAATAATAATAATAATAATAATAATAATAATAATAATAATAAAAATAATAATAATAATAATAATAAATTGTAAAATGAAAACAGAATATTTTGTAATATGAAGCCAAAAATTGATCGTCAAAAAAAAAGAAACAATATACAAAATCGATAAAGTATAACTGTGTTCTACGTATAGAACACGTGAGTTTAATGCAAAGATGTTCTTGAAAATTCTAATAGAATTAGCTGATGTCTGCCTGTACCTGTCATTATTGAATAATATAAACTGCATGTTTCACGTTAGCTGTTGACAGATTTAGTCAATCAGTCTACTTCGATATAAATATACATCGACTAGGGAGTAATTTCAATAATAGGAAGATTATAGTAACGCATTTCACCACTGATTTACCGCGTGAACGGTAAGAAGAACACGTGACTTCACCAGAAGATCCGTTCGTCACCAACTCCAAATATGGCGATTGCTTGTTGATGTTGTTGTTATTGTGTTCTTTATATGGTAATTATTTGTTGTACCTCAGAGTGAATGCCTTGCAACATGCGCTGTCGTTTACTACTTACTAAAATTACTGATCGATTCGCATCATTCAGAAAGCAACGATTGTGTCTCTCTCACTGAATGGAAAAGCCCGAGTGTGTGTGTGTGTGTGTGTGTGTGTGTGTGTGTGTGTGTGTGTGTGTGTGTGTGTGTGTGTGTGTGTGTGTGTGAATGCATAGGTGTGTGAGATAGCATGCATACACACAGATATATGGGCTGATGTATGTGTTCGTATGTGATGTTTTCCATTTAATGCATGCTACCATGCAGAACACATTTTTATGCATGGATTCACATGCACGCTTATCTATGTGCAAACATGCATATATTAGACGTTGAATGTATCTATATTCTTGTTTGATGCGCTTCTACATATGATGGACCGCATTTAGAATTCATGTTTTACAAATTTATTTTCGCATGCGCTTGTTTATATATATATATATATACAAATATAAATCAGACAGCCTAGCATTTTCTCGGTCTTATTATAGTCAGTTTCTTTTCCCCAGAGACAGAGAAATATA
>NC_069000.1:38214522-38215696 GCF_001194135.2 Octopus bimaculoides | reverse complement strand
CAAAAAAACAATTCATGCAAATTTCTAGAAATCTATCGTAACCAAAGACGAAGACAGGTGTATGAACAACAAGCAGGTGTATTAGTTTGACGCTCGATAAAGCGAAGAAGTCTTTTACGTTTCGAGCCTACGCTCTTCAACAGAAAAGAATAAGAGAAAATAAGTAGACAGAGAATGAAAAAAAAAACACTTGTGGATCTAGCGGTCAAGCATGGCAACTTTATATATACGGTGAAGCTTGGCGACCACACACACACACACACACACACACACACACACACACATGCATACATTTATACACACACATATGTTGATTGTTCTCAAAATAAGTGAAACATTACAGTAAGTCTTTCCAGTTTTCTTCAGCCTAAGAGAGAGTAAGAGAAGAATGTGAGGGAGAATTTATTTGCGATGAATGCAGCTACCGTTCTGTTTAAACTGTTTCTAATCAGTGGTTAATGAACTACGAAAGACAGACAGAAGTGGATTAAGGCAGAGATATTCAGCGCGACGTTGAAATAACTGGTGAGCATAAGAGAAGAAATTTCTGCAACAAGTAGGTCCTTGAAAGAACAGATTGCTAACGAGTACACGGCTCCGGGCTATTTCACTGTTGCTAGGAGTAGATTTTCCTATAAAGTCAATAACTTATATGTTGTTGTTATTTTGTGTGCGTGCGTGTGTGCGGGAGCGTATGTGCATGCACCATTGTGTGTGTGTGTCTATGTGTGTATGTGTGTGTGTTATGTGTATTGTGGTTGTAGTGTTTTATGAGATTGTGTAACACTGGCATTGGAAACGTTTGTGTTTTATCAGATAGTACTAGCTGATATTTGCCTCTGTATACTCGAGCGAGAAATTTCTTTTTTTTTTTTTTTAATTTCTCTCTCTGGTGTTGGCACAAAGCCTGTATCTTTGGGGGCGGGAGCTAGTCGATTATATCGCCCCCTGTGCTCAACTGATACTTATTTTATCGAGCCTCAAAGGATGAAAAGTAAAGTTGACCTAGGCGAAATCTGAACTCAGAATGAACAGTGGCGCAAGAAATGACGCGAAGCATTTTGGCTGGTGTGTTAACGACTCTGCCAGCTCACCGCCTTCAGCAGGGTAAATACTGTGTTCAAATTTTCACACAGAGCCGGTAATTTTTTAGAGGAAGGGAGCCAGTCGATAT
>NC_069000.1:38211728-38212583 GCF_001194135.2 Octopus bimaculoides | reverse complement strand
TTTTTTTTTTTTTTTTTTTTTTGCTTGCGAAGACGAAACAAACTCGTTCGTGTTCCATAATTGGAAATAGTTCAGCGTTCGTTCGCAGATATCCGATGTTATTCTGTCTTCTTCGATTAATGTTGCGAAGTGTTAAATAAGAATGTTACAGAATCCAACGGAAAATTCAAAATAAACGGATTCAAATATTGGTTTCCAATTTTGGAACAAAGTTAGCAGTTACAGGGAGGAGTAAGGCGTTTATAATGACCTCAGTACACGACTGGTACAAACTTTATTGACTCAGAACACAGCTGGTGCTAATTTTATTGACTCTAGCAGCATTTGAACTCGGAATATAGACGAAAGAAATGCCTGTAAGCATTATGTCTGGCACTATAGCAATCCTGCCAGCTGTTCTTCAAATGGGTTAAAATATTGGTTTCACCTTTTGGTACAAGGCCGGCAATTTCGGGGAGGTGTAAAGGGATTACATCGACCCCAGCGCTCAACTGGTAATAATTTTATTGACTCCAGACGGATGAAAGGTAAAGTCGACCTCAGAAGGTAAATGCGGACGAAACGCCGCTAAGCATTTTCCCGCCAGGCAAACGTTCCTGCCAGCTCGCCGCCATTAAACGGGTCTTGGCAATGTGGACCACCCTACTCGCTACCTCGGCCCATTTCTTCTCTATTTGGAGGCCTGGTCCGAACAAGACGCCTAGCAACTTAATCGGACCCTCTGTCCACCAACGTGCCACGACGCCGTCAGGAAGTATCGACTTGCCTATCCAGGTGCCGAGCTGCAAGCCGACTGACTTTTCACGATTAACCTTTGCTCCTGCCACCGTCTCGTATTCCTCAATGGCCTTGCCT
>NC_069000.1:38209488-38211459 GCF_001194135.2 Octopus bimaculoides | reverse complement strand
ATAAATTTCAATGATCCACCTGAGAAAGCCAAGACCCAGGCCGAACCGCGCAGAACGGACACCAGGTAATGATGGTCAACCTTATCAAAAGCCTTTGATTGGTCTAAATGGACCACTGCCCCTCCCTTGCCAGAATCGTTATTAAACCCCTCTACAGTGTACCGTATAAGATGGAGGTTAACCTGGAATGGATCTACCGGCAACGGCACATGTTTGTGCCTTCCTGATCAAGCCATCCGCGACACGCGCCAATCTTTTCGATAACACTTTGGCTAAAATCTTCAACTCTGTGTTTAGTAGAGTGATGGGTCGAAAATTATCAATACAATCCCCCTTGTTCGGGTCCTTTCTGACAAGCGTTACCACTCCCCGACGCACAGAACTGGGAATGAACCCATTTTGCTGCCAGTTCGTGTAGACATACGCCAGCAGGTGCCCGAACAAGTCTGGCATACTTTTATACAGTTCATAGGGCAGACCATCCAGTCCCGGCGCCTTACGAATTACAGGCACAAATCATTTTTGCCAGCTGAGTGAACTGGAACAACGTGAAATAAAGTGTCTTGCTCAAGAACACAACGCACCACCTGTTTTCGAACTAATGACCTTGCGATTGTGAGCCAAACACCTCTGACCACTAAGCCACCCATAACCAGTGAAACCACAACCACAACCGCAACTTCAAAATAAAGCAGTAAAAGAAAATCAAATCCGGCGCCAACAACAACTAAACTTACTGCCAGCTCCTTCAGCCGAACTCCTCATCAACTCCATAGTTACACGGAAGAGAAACAGCAATCTGATGCAAGGAGATTGCCTCACCATCCTGGTCGTTTTCTTTTGATGTAGTTTACCATGTTTACTTGTTTCAGTTTTTATTTTAACATTCTAAACGCTGGATATTTATATTTCAAAGTGTTTCCTATCATTGGGTTTTATGTAAACACCCACACTTTATATCTGTCTTTCTATCCTCGTTCACATCCGGCGACCTTGTGGTAAAAAAAAAATCATTATGTTTATTATTATTATTATTGGCGGTGAGCTGGCAGAATGGTTAGCACACCGGGCAAAATGCTTAGCTGTATTTCGTTTGTCTTTAGGTTCTGAGTTCGAATTCCACCGCGGTCGACTTTGCCTTTCATCCTTTCGGAATCTATAAATTAAGTACCAGTTGCGTACTGGGGTCGATCTAATCGACTAGCCCCTCTCCTAAAATTCAGGGCCTTGTGCCTTGAATAGAAAAGAATGTTCTGAGTTCAAATTCCGACAAGGTCAACTTTGTCTTTCAACCTTTCGGAGTCGATAAATTAAGTACCATTTCTGTAGCCGATTGTTTCGACTAAAATTATTTAAGGCGATGCCCCAGCATGGCCGCAGTCTAATGACTGGAACAAGTAAAAGAAGATATAGAAATTGCATTCTAATTTCAATTAGTTGTTTCTTTTTTTTATCTTGATGTTTGGTGACAACAAGTCTCCTCAAGGTTTAAGAATCTTTCATAGAATCCTTACAGAATACAGGATTGCACTTTTCTGCAAATCAACTCAAAATATTTCAGTTCCGATAACCTTCAGTCTCTTAGGGAGTTGTTTAGGTGTTGTAAAATTGCACCTCATCAGCTGTAGGGACCCACCCACTGCATGCTAGTCAAATTTACTTTCCATTGATATATAGAAAAACAGTGACTATGCAGTCACCACTATTACACAGGAGGGAGGGTTTAATTTCTTTCTAGTAATTTATAGTATTACTGAGCCTGAGTCATTTGAAGCACAATGTATAGTGACATAGCTATTGCCAGGCATTTTGTCTGCGGAATGAGACAACCGGGCGCAGCTGTTTGGACGCTGAAGGTTTGGCACGGCTGAATGGACACTCAGTTTGTGTTGGGGACAGTATTTTTGTCGCAAAAGACAAACACACACACACCTTTGCGTACAGTAATATACACATACAGATACAAAGAGA
>NC_069000.1:38209149-38209478 GCF_001194135.2 Octopus bimaculoides | reverse complement strand
AGAGAGAGAGAGAGAGAGAGAGAGAGAGAGAGAGAGAGAGAAAGAGAGAGAGAGAGAGAGAGGGGACGGAGAGGGGAAGAGGGAGAAAGAGATTACAGTTTAATAACTGAACAAATGTCATATGCACATTCCATCTCATGCAAATAAATATGCTCCTACACATACTGAGAAGGAGGGAGAGAAAGAGAGAGAAAGAGAGGGAGGGAGAAAAAGAGAAACAGAGAAAGAGAGAGACAAGGAGAAAGAGAAAGAGAGAGAGAGAAAGTGAGAGGGAGAGAGAGAGAAAGTGAGAGGGAGAGAGAGAGAAAGTGAGAGGGAGAGAGAGAGAG
>NC_069000.1:38208260-38208669 GCF_001194135.2 Octopus bimaculoides | reverse complement strand
TATATATATATTATATATATGCCTCGAATCCGTTTCTATGTTAAAAATAATGTTGAATTTCGTTTAATTTTTTTTTTTTTTTCCTTGACCTGAAAATAGTTTTGGCACTGATATGGAAACCTGGCGTGATGTAAGTTTATTATTAGAGACATGACCCCAGGATGACTAAGTTGGAAACTCTTCAAAGTAGTCTATCTCAAGGACGGATGTACGTGCCTTGGAAATCTAACTGAAGCAGATACACAAACGGATAAAATATATAGCATATATACACACACACACACACACACACACACACACGATAATATAAGTATTGATATAAATGTGATGTGTATGTATGCATATATACATACACGCACACACACATATATGTATGTATGTATATATATATATATATATATATATATAT
>NC_069000.1:38204965-38208183 GCF_001194135.2 Octopus bimaculoides | reverse complement strand
ATTATCACATTTCCCGTTGCTTATATTTATGCATTGGGATATGTTATATGTAAACCCAACTGTTTTTTTTTTACAACAGAATTTCAAGCTATTTCACACGATTTCTGTTGCTGTTTCTTTATATGTTTTTTTTTTTTAGCTTTTATTCTCGTTTTTTTTTTAAATGTTATACTTATGTTTGTTGAAAATTTTTGAATATAATGATAAATGACGAGATTACAGACCCGATTGCCTGTTTTATATCTCGGAGGAACCCTTTTGAAGAATCTTTTTTCCCAAATGGGAAAGAAACATTTTATGAATGTTCTGAATGCTTCTAACTGTTTTATTAGGAGTAAAAATAATACAGAAACCACACCGGATAAAAGCTGTGTAGGAAATGAAATTCAGATTATGGAAAATAAATAAATCTGAAATAATGCAGAATTAATATTTATACTTGAAATTATAGACATTCCAAACGTGAATGAAGTCCATGCAGTATTTGACAGATATAAACTTCCAGGCGAAATTTGATCACTGTCTTATAATACAGAATCTTCTTTGATCATTAAAAGCACCAATATATAGTTATTCATTAATCATGAAAAACTTCAAATATATTTTCTGTAAAAAGTACAAAAGAAAACCAAATATTAGGACTTGCTTGCCGAGGACTTGTCAAGGGATGACACGCGGTTTCGTTCCCTATTGGAGTCAGTTTCTTCGGCTTTCCAGCTAAATAAATAGGCTGTTAACTGCAGAAGATTAATCTGAAACACGGAAAATTTAAGAAAGTCACTAAAGACATATGGCAGCACAGAACAGTTCAATGTGGCTGTGGTTGACAAGAAACTGCAGGTGGAACCCTTTCGCTGGCGAAGACTAATTTAGTCTTCACTGCCCTACACAGGCAAAGCGTCCAGGCCCAGGGACAAACCGCTTGTGATCCTGAGATGTCTGTTGGAAATACGGAAGTGATGTCAAAAATGCATTGGATTCAGAAGGCCTTGCGTTACCTCTGAGTAGCTACACCAGTTTCGCTTTATCCCAGGGTCTTCTGTCTTTTAATTATTTATTTGTTTCAGTCATTACACTGCGGTCATGCTGGGGCACTGCCTCGAAATATTTAGTGTAAGAAATCGAGTTCAAACGCCGCCGAGATCGACTCTGTCGTTCATCCTTCAGAAGTCGATAAAATAACTATCAGTTTGAGCACTGGGACCAATATATTCAATTAACCCCACTTCCCACCAAAAATTTGAAACATTTTATTTAAAGCTCTTGAAGATTTGACAGCAAGCTCCATTCTGGTTGGATTTCACGGTAAAAACCGCGACGGTTGTAACTTAATACAGCAACTCATTAATTCCAACGGTTTCCTAATAACAATGATGTTACGTTTATTCTATTAGCTTACTAATTCATATTAGTATTCATCACTAATAGATAGGCAAAGGCAAACAGACAGAGAGACAGGGTGAGCGAGGGTGATTGAGAAGGTAAGAACGAGAAGTGATATATATATACATATATACATTTTTGTGTGTGTGAGACAAATGCCGAGGTTCAACATGAAAAAAGATACGATCAATGGAAGCTAACTATAGCCTTTACAAAGATAGTTAATCTGCTAGAGTCATTTAGCTCCGTATAGACATCTTCTCATTGGTTTGTATTATTATTTCTGTGACTTCACGGGTAAGTACCACTGTTCCACCCCAATTAGTACCGCGCACCCATGACACCAGCACCACCCGCGTTACCACCACCACCACCGCCACCACCACCACCACTACTACTACTACTACAGTAGTCTGAAGATGAAAATAGCAGTGTTATGTCTGCTTGCATTTTGAGTACATTCATTCAATATGACGGCTATTTCAGGTGATTGTTAGCATAGTTATAAAATGGTTGATTAACGTAGCGGGCTGCTAGTATCGTTAGTGTGTCGGAACAAATGCTTAACAGCGTTTCTTCCGTCTGAGCATTACGTTCCGGGTTCAAATTCCACCGAGGCCGACTTTGTCTATCATCCCTTTCAGGGGTCGATAAGAAAAGTACCTGCTGAAGAACACTGACGTTGCTTTAATCGACTTACCCCAGCTTGCTTAAAATTATAGGCTTTGCGTCGAAGTTTCAAAAATAACACTCTTTAATAACACTTTTATTAAAAACATTTTTTTGTCTTTGGTCAGTAAGTGTTATTTCCTACTTGCTTCTATCTAGAAATGAAAAGAAACGACTACTATTCCCTTCAAACTTTGCGTTTGTGTTCCGGTCATCAATGTTTTAAAACTGGCCTATTTCCCATTACATTTCAGACTGATTCAGTGCTGAAGCAAAAATATCGTTATAGCAAATATTCTGTTCGATACCACAGATTTGCTTGTTAGTTGTTTGACTGTTATAATTTGAGCATGGTTGACAATATGTGCATCTCTGATCATGAGCAGGAATAGTGGGGGAGTATCATAGCCATGTGTTGAGATAAATTTGGGGGGTTTCAATTAATGTAACAAAAGCAAATTTTGAAGGAAATATTAGCCATTTTTCATAGTTTCTAGGGTCATGACTGACCATGGGATTGCACCTAGAAAGTTACCCTCCAAGGCACAAGTCCGGGCAAGGTTATTTTTATAGAAGACTAGCAGTTGCCCATACATACCGGCCTCCCCTCTCCACGCCACCAGTGTTATCCAAGGGAAAGGCAAAGACCGATGCAGCTTGGCACCCGTGACGTCGCAACTCATTTCTACAGCTGAGTGAACTGGAGCAACGTGAAATAAAGTGTCTTGCTCAAGAACACAACATGCAGCCTGGTCCGGGATTCAAACTCACAACCACGCAATCGTAAGCTCGACGCTCTAACCACTGAGCCATGCGTTTCACGTTCTAGGGGTGTTGGAACTCCGTCGCTTACCACGTCGAGGGTTCCAGTTGATCCGATCAACGGAACAGTCTGCTCATGAAATTAACGTGCAAGTGGCTGAGCACTCCACAGACACGTGTACCCTTAACGCAGTTCTCGGGGGATATTCAGCGTGACACAGTGTGACAAGACTGACCCTTTGAACACTCACAACGCCCGGTCTGGGAATCGAAACTGCGATCCTATGATCGCGAGTCCGCTAACCACTGGGCCATTGCGCCTCCACTACGTTCTAGGAGTAAGCATATAGTAAATAGCAGTTATCAAGCGATAGAGGGCGGGTGGGGGTGGACAGACACACATA
>NC_069000.1:38199610-38204546 GCF_001194135.2 Octopus bimaculoides | reverse complement strand
TATAACTTCGTGAAGGGCTTTCCAACTATTTACATCGTTTTATTTATTGGTTTTATCTCCTTGACCAACACGTAATGAATACTGGATTGATTCTGTGTGCCCCTAACGAAATTACCTACTTGTGTTGGTCTCTTCCATCAACTAAAGAAACTGCGTAGGAAGGAAACAGCTTCATTGGCGCTGGCTTAAAAGAATAATTATACACGAGCGTTATCGCGACAACGATACTGGCAATTTGTATTCTCCAGCGTCACAATGTTCATTATAAACATTTGTCGATCAATGTTATCATTCAACATAAACTCTGACCTATGTTCTGTATTATAGAAGTGAAATATAGATTAGAGATGCTAAGCGATTCCGTCCATATATCACTGTTATGTGGGCACAACAAGCGAAAAAGCCAGGTCAGGCTTCATAAACAAACACAAATACATTGGATCTAAATACGAGGAACGTACAAACTGGAGAGGTTTAACCATACAACACTGGTTCCAGGTTTATGAAGGATGGGATGGCTGTTCCGAACATGGCTTTGGAAAGCAAGTATAAAATTACTGGAATTAAGTCGCAAGCATGGCTGTGCGATTAAGAAGCTCGCTTTGGAACCATGCTGTTTCGGCTTCAGTCTCACGACGCCGTACCTTCTAATATAGTCCTGAGCCGACAACGCCTTTGTGAGTGAGTGAATTTGGTTCATGGAACTGTACGGAAGCCCATTTAAACGGTTTGTAGACGAAAGAATCGACCCCAGGACTTATTCTTTGTAAGCCTAGAGCTTATTCTATCGGCATCTTTTGCCGAATCGCTAAGTTACGAGGGCGAAGCACAGGCACAAACAGGTACATACATACATACATACATACATACATATATATACGACGGGTTTCTTTCAGTTTCCGTCTACCAAATCCACTCACAAGGCATTGGTCGGTCTGGGGCTCTAGTGGAAGACAATTGTTTAGACAAATGCTGAGCGGCATTTCGTCTGTCCTGAGGTGCTAAGTTCGAATTCCACTGACGTCGACTTTGTCTTTCATCCTTTCGGGGTCGATGAAATAATTACCAGTTACGCACACAGTTCCATGTAATCTACAAGACCCTCCCTCAAATTCCAGACCTTGTAACTATAGTAGAAAAGATTATAACGACGGACAGAATGC
This sequence comes from Octopus bimaculoides, assembly GCF_001194135.2. Taxonomy (NCBI): domain Eukaryota; kingdom Metazoa; phylum Mollusca; class Cephalopoda; order Octopoda; family Octopodidae; genus Octopus; species Octopus bimaculoides. The sequence continues at coordinate 38,203,383 of NC_069000.1, read as the reverse complement.
TTAGCAGCCATTCTTTTGGCTTCTTTACATCCTAACTTCAAACGTCACCGAGGTCCACTTTGCCTTTCAACGTTCCAGGGTCGATGAAATTGACTTGTGTGGTGGCACAATGGCCCAGTGGTTAGGGCAGCGGATTCGCGGTCGTAGGATCGCGGTTTCGATTCCCAGAACGGGCGTTGTAAGTGTTTATTGAACGAAAACGCCGCAAAGCTCTACGAGGCTCCGGCAGGGGATGGTGGCGAACCATTGTGTGCGTTTATTATCGGCACAACGACGGCAGCGAGCTGGCAGAAACGTTAGCACGCCGGGCGAAATGCTTAGCAGTATTTCGTCTGACGTTACGTTCTGAGTTCAAATTCCGCCGATGTTGATTTTGTCTTTCATCATTTCGGATGAAATTTTTTCAGAGCGGTCGCTTTCATTTTTAGTATTCTAGTTTGTAAGAGCAGTCGAGTTTATTTCAGGTATTCTCAGATATTCTCTCTGGATAATCGTTAGGAGGGCGTTGGTGTTGCCTCGGCGGAGGTTTGTGCTCTCTGAGTGCTCTTGTTATTTGATTGATTCTGTTTGTCTGCTATTTACAAGGTGGAGGCGCAATGGCCCAGTGGTTAGGGCAGCGGAGTCGCGGTCATAGGTTTGCGGTTTCGATTCCCAGACCGGGCGTTGTGAGTGTTTATTGAGCGAAAACAACTAAAGCCCCACAAGGCTCCGGCAGCGGATGATGGCGAACCCTGCCGTACTCTTTCACCACAACTTTCTCACACTCTTACTTCCTGTTTCTGTTGTGCCTGTAATTCAAAGGGTCTGCCATGTCACACTGTGTCACGCTGAATGTCCTCGAGAACTACGTTAAGGGTACACGTGTCTGTGGAGTGCTCAGCCACTTGCACGTTAATTTCACGAGCAGGCTGTTCCGTTGATCGGATCAACTGGAACCCTCGACGTCGTAAGCGTCGGAGTGCCAACAGCTATTTACAAGGGTGCAAAAATACAATAGTTCGAGCGTCGGAAAAATGCCTTGTGTTATTTGTTCTGATTCCATACGTTCTCAGTTCGAATTTAGCTAAAGTCAATTTAGCTTTCATTCCTTCGGTGTCGACAAAATAAAATGCCAGTCCAGCACTGATGTCGATTTTATTGACTAAGCACTCTTCTCAAAGATGTGGCTTTCTGCTTATGTAAGAAATTATTGTTGTTTAGGTCCAAGTTACATTTGATAGTTCATTCCTGTGTCCAAAAGAATTTTAACCGTGACTCTCACGTATTATTTTCAGACGTATGACATCTATGACGACATTTTTAGTGTCGCCTTTATTTGTAAAGACAGCAAAATACGATTTGAGCGAGAGTTGGTTACTTTTTATGACAAGTTGATGAATAGCGTAGAAATGACTTGCTTAGCTTTTGAAAGTGACGCTGTGAAAATTGTACGTTCGAGAAATAATGCGTCTTACAACGCGAATAAAATGAATTAAATTTCACTGGAAATCGAAACCGAATTCTTTGTTCTTACTCATTTGGGAGCTCACCTTTTGTTTACTATTCTTGACTCTTGTCGGCTAATAAATCAACTGCAAATCACCTTCAGAGAATACATTCTAAAATAATGGGAAGACAGGAATTAAGCTGCACAGATGGTTACTGTAAATGGCCTCATCATGACAGGCTATTTGGATTCCAGCATCACGTGCATCTCCATGCGACTCGTTTCCACCTAAGTTTATATTCTCAACGTATGCTTGTTTTAGGACGTAATTACTTTTCTCTCTCTCATACAGCAGTTTGTTCATTTTATCTACACTTACCAGCAATTGTCCTTCGCCACTGCACCGTTGTGTTTATACATATTGTATATATTACTACGATATCACTTTCGCATGCACAGACTCCGACACAAACACATATAGACACATATAAATATATATACATATATAGACACACACATACATGCATATATGTGAATGTATGGAACATCCGTTTTTACCTGAACAGTCAGCCTAAATTGTTTATTTCACTTTCCACGAAAGAATTTTAGCCTCCTTTTCGACCTGAGATATAATTACTTGTAAAGTACGATATTTTCAACAAACATTATTTCAAACATGATTTTAAACAATAACATTTGGTGCAGAGGGCTATATTCAGCTACTTTCTACTTGGTCCACCTAATAACACATAAAACAAAAAATTTTGAGATGAAGAAGAATCTTTGAAATGAGAGCCGAAACCATTAGCCAGTACACAATTTGTTGCAAATAATTCAACGCATATTTTTCCATTAAAAATTATTCCTCGAATTAATTAATGACCTAAAATTCAACGACAGCATTAAGGTGTAGTTCAGAAGATCATACTTCCTTATAAGGTAACTTCAAATATTTGTGGTGTAGTTATTACAAGAATGTGGAGGTTAGGGTGTTAAACTCACGATCGTAAGACTGTGGTTTCGAATACTGGACCGAGCGATGTACTGTGTTCTTGAGCAAAACACTTCACTTCAAATCGTTCCAGTTCACTCAGCTGATAAAAATGAGTGTTGCTAGTGGAGACACGTCGCTTAGTGGTTAGGGTATTGGATTCACGACTGTAAGATTGTACTTTCGATCCCTGGACCAGGTGATCCGTTGTGTTCTTGAGCAAAACACTTAATTTCACGTTGGTCCAGTCCATGCAAACTGTAGAAATGAATTTAGCCTGGAGTAATTACTGAGGGCATATGCCTGGTAAACACGCTAAAAGCATGCAAACTAAGAGTTGCTTGAATGCTGCTGTGTCAGACACGCCAAGTGACCAACACATTGGACTCCCGGTGTGGCCTCTCTTCGATTAATTACAGAACTAAATCTCACTCGAGTACAGAAACATCCTTGAATCTCCTGTCCCTGTCTCCTACAGAGACCTATATAGCAAACCCAATAGTGCCGCTCCCATAAAAGCGCCTCTCGGAGTGAACCACCCCCATCACCCACCCATCTCATGAGCTAAGTTCATGTTCAAATATCACTCCACCGTCTTGAAAATAGATAAATATGTTGAACAAATATATCAGATACAGGAAACAAAACGAGTTGGTCACAGCTAGAACACCGGATGAAGGATGAAATTTGTAAACAGAAAAATTCTCTTCCAGTACAGATGCCAATAGCCTAGTACGTAACAGGTGCTGTGCTTGTTCAAAGGTGAAATTCAAAGAGAGGCCAACAAACTCTTGCGCAAAAACCAATAGGTGCAGACATAGCTTCGTGGCTGAGTGGCTAAGAAGCTCTCTTTGTAAGCACGTGTTTCCGAGTTCAGAACGAAACCGCGGCATTTTGGACAAATGTCATTTAATATATGCCCGGGTTGTCTAATAACTTGTGAGTGAATTTAGTAAACGGAAACTGTTCGGAAGCCCATCGTACGCACGCACGCACATACACACACACTCACGCAATGGCTAAGGATTAGCTTAACGCTTGAAACTTAGAGTACCAACGACTTTGAATAAAACCGTTTTGATCCATACATGAGACTCCCAATAAGTGTGTTGAGACTCCTCTTTTCGTTTGTCCATTCACTTGTGTGTGTATATACTCTTTTACTTGTTTCAGTCATTTAACTATGGCCTTGCTGGAGCACCGCCTTTAGTCGAGCAAATCGACCCCAGGAATTATTCTTTGTAAGCCTAGTACTTATTCTATCAGTAAACACACCAGCATCGGTTGTCAAGCAATGGTGGGGGGGGACAAACACAGACACACACATATATATATATATATATATATATATATATA
>NC_069000.1:38197969-38199402 GCF_001194135.2 Octopus bimaculoides | reverse complement strand
TACTTATTCTATCAGTAAACACACCAGCATCGGTTGTCAAGCAATGGTGGGGGGGGACAAACACAGACACACACATATATATATATGTATATATATTATTTTCTCTTACTTGTATCAGTCATTAAACTGTAGTCATGCTGCTGCGCCACCTGTAGGTGTTTAAATCAAATAAATCGACTCTCTTTTGGTACTTATTCTATCGGTCTCATATATATGAAAAAGTTGAGAAAGTAGTATATAGAAAACGCAGACAGTAAAAAACGGTAAACGAAAAACAGAAACTAAAATGTAAAAAATAAAAAGTAAAAAGGTAAAAGAGCTATCGTCCTCAGACCTTAAATGATAAGGCTGGAACGATATCAAGTCAGTCAGGAGTTGGCAGAATTTTCCAATTCTTCAAAATATATTTATATATGTGAATGCAAGTACGGAAAGTTTCTGACCTGGAGCTCAATAGAGAGTTGGGTATCTTAGATCTGAACAGAATCTGCGCTCTTTCAGCCAAAGTCAACATTTATTTGATCCATTCACTCACACACACACACACACACACACACACACACACACACACACGCACGTTTATGATGGTTTCCATGCACTTTTCCTTCTACCAAATCCGCTCACAAAGTATTGGTTGGCCCGCGTCTACAGTAGGAGACACACAAAGAACCCGATGCCACATGGTTGGAAACCAAGCTTCTAAACCAGGCCGGCATGTTTGCGTTTATAGACTCTGGGGAATCAACCCCTACACGTTCGGCTTCATAGCTAAGCGCACAAAGACACACAAATACAAACTAACATATACGTACACGTACCTGATAATCACCTCAACAGAACATATACATTTGCAGTGGTAATGCACATTGTAACGCAAAGATATCATTGACATTATTACATATACATAAAAATACATACCTTACACCGCTACCCCACAGTTCTTCAATTAGCCACTCTCCTCCCTATAAATAAAGGTAAGTACCTTATTCCCTTTGCTTCAAACCACAACTATACCCGCCTCTTTGTTTTAATTATAGACAAGGATATGCTATTTTCGTCGACGTCAATTTCTTAGCTTATTTCCATCGCCAACTTTCCTGCTGTGTCGAGGTGGATGATAAATATAGAGCACAGCTTCTATTTATAAAGATACTTGGCAGCTATAATTTCAACCTAAACATCGCCCTTAATCGGATGAGAGTGTATTGCATTTATTCTTAGAGAATTGTGGATAACATAATTATTACCACTTTCTAGATTGAAAAAAAAGAAAAAAAAACTTTTTTCAGGACTATACTACTTGCAAAATATCAGATGTATGTAACTCTGTGAGGCAGAATTACAGAATCGCTGTTGTATAGGAACTGATTCTTGAAATAATAGTAAAGTTTAGATACACACGCATATATATGTATGTATGTATGTATATATAT
>NC_069000.1:38195723-38196638 GCF_001194135.2 Octopus bimaculoides | reverse complement strand
ATGAAACGTAAAATCATCTGAAAAAAATTAAAGGAAGATTCAATCACATCGGAAATCGGACTCAAAACGTAAAGACAAGCGAAATGCCACTAGCAATTCTGCCAGCTCGTTCATTAGAATTGAAACCACTACTACAGAGATATAAGATTGAGGAAAAAGTTCGTGCGCCGTGTTAAAATAATGATTTTCTAATTCAAGGATGTATTCAAAAACAATGGCAACTATTCTTGAAAACAATGGCGCACGAACTTTTTCCTCCACCTAATTATATATAACGGAATTATACAGTTTAGATATCACTTCACGCTAGAAATTGGAAAATAGTTTTATAGAAAAGACTTCAACTTTGATCTCAGCATCAAACGAATCGAGCATAGTATATATTTTAAAGTCTGGTACTTGTTCTATCGAATTCTGAGGCCGAAGTGCTAAGTTACGGGGTCGTAAACAGATGAACGCCTTCTAAGACAAACACAACCACACACAAACATACACACATTCCACTAATGGTTGTACAAAGAATTATATAACCAAGGATTTCATTATGCTTCATGAAAGTGTATTATTATTATTTGCTGTTATTATAGATGGGTTCCAACCTGGGCCACAACAACAGAATCTACCTGCCTCACTTCTCCGGCTATCAGCGCTGCCTCGAAGTTTTGGCCAGCGTCTGCGATCAAGTTTTCGATGTAAGCGTGACGACGTTTTCCTCTTCTCTTATCACTACGAAGTGAGTTCTACTAAAATAATTTCGATGCTTCCATTTCAGGATGGCATATTAGAATTTGTAGGATTAGGATCATAGCCAAAATCTTATATTTAATAAAATTAGTCATACATAGATCATAATTTTAAAAATTTAAGGTGTTGGTGTAAGCGTTATATATACACACACACACACACACACACACA
>NC_069000.1:38193914-38194921 GCF_001194135.2 Octopus bimaculoides | reverse complement strand
CTCGCCTAATCTATCTATCTATCTATCTATCTATCTATCTATCTATCTATCTATCTATCTATCTATGCGTGTGTGTATATGTGTGTGTGTGTGTGTGTGTATGTCTGTGTGTGTGTTTCGGTCAATGTGTGCGTTTTTCTAATTATTCAGGCGTGCATTCGATATTTTATAATGCCTCATATATGATAAAAGATATTACTGTGGTGTCATATTTATTAATTTAATTATCGTATAGCCTCCCTGCTTCATCTAAAGTCAAACTAGGGCAGGATTTATATACTACTGTAGCACGTTGTTCATTCATACCCAGCTCTCTAGTAACTAAACAACTGACAATCAATTGTGTTATCCAGATATGCTAATGAACCTTCGATTTTTCTAAGCCGTTATGTGTAGAATGTTAACTAAGCTCCTCCCCTCCTCAGCCGATATAATCGAAACCCCTGATCGGTTTGAGGCTTGTATCTTTCAATAATTTCTTGAGAATCACAGTCAATGTATTTCCTTATATGGAAAGTTACGCTTTACACTGAAACCAAAAATAGACCTGACACTGAAAATGGCTGCACATTAACGTCGAGCTAGACGAGGGATTTGATTGGCTGGCTGTTCACAATCCCGGGCATTTCAGGAGGCTGTCAATTGTAGAAGCATTGGCAAATACATACAGTTATCTTACACTTCGAAAGACACAAGAACACTGCAACTAACAAACATACGCAAACCTCTTTCATACCTATGCACGCAAACACGTGCATGTATTTTAAATTCACTGCACGGGAAAATGCATTAGTTTTAAAGCGGTTGACCGAATTTGGACTTAATAAGAGTAAATGCTTTATACCAGTGAGTGTATATAATGTATGTATGTTTGTATGTATGAATGTATGTGTACAAGCATGCATGCGTATGTATGTATGTATGTATGTATTCATATGTATCTATGTATTTATGTGTATATGTGTGCATGTACATGTGTGTATGTGTGCATGTATACAGGCATTACG
>NC_069000.1:38191241-38191767 GCF_001194135.2 Octopus bimaculoides | reverse complement strand
ATATATATATATATACATACATACATACATACATACATACATACATATATATATATGATAGATAGATAGATGGATAGATAGATAGATAGATATAATATGTGCGTGTGTGTGTGCCCATGTATGTATGTATATATGCATATATGAGTATGTTTGTATATGCATGTCTGCGTGCGTGCATGCGTGTATGCATATATGTGTATTCTGTATGTGTAGAAGGTATGCATACGTATGTGAGTGCGTAAGTGTTTGGCGCATACAATACACACAGAAGACATATTTTCCCAGGGATATTAGCTCCGCGGCCTTGGCTGACACAGTTTGGCTCTTTGGATCACGTGCCAAGGCAGGAATTTCCCATTTGCATATGACAGACATAGCAGTATTACACAGCCGAAGCCGTTCCTACTATACAAGTCTTCCATGTGACTGGCACCAGATTCCATAGTAAAACATTGATGTTGGTGCTACTAACAGAATCTAGACCATCGCAATGTTTTCTGTTCTTCGATTTTTTTCTCTTTTTTTT
>NC_069000.1:38190726-38191141 GCF_001194135.2 Octopus bimaculoides | reverse complement strand
GTATACGCACACACGGAAATACAGACGTATACACTCTTATATACTCACAGGAATATATACATATAACAGAGATCGTGCACATAACACACATACATATCTACACAATCCAGGTAAAGGAAGTAGAACACACGGACACACACAGACACACATACACGAACACACATACACGCACACACAACAGAAGCACACATACACACATACACGCACACACAGGTACACACATACGCACACACACACACACACATACACACGCACACACACACACACACACGCTCGTACTCACGCACACACACAGACGTACAAAAATATAGGCATACACGCAAGCACGCACACACACGTATGCATATATACATATACAGTACACGCATAGAACATATATATATACACACAAAGCGCACATACATAACATATATAT
>NC_069000.1:38188902-38190067 GCF_001194135.2 Octopus bimaculoides | reverse complement strand
TATATATATATATATATATATATATATATATATATGTATGTATTTGAAGATAAGCAACAAAAATTTAATAGGTTATAGCAGAGGAGTACATTTTCATTGTACATTTTGTGGTGTTCTCACCACATGAATAAATGGAGCTTGTACGAAATGCATGTATTGCTATAACCTATTGAATTTTTGTTGCTTATCTTCAAATTTTTATTCACCAAATCTCTTGATTTTGCTTTTGGTTTTTATCCTACCAAATTCTGGTGCCTCAAACATTTTAAGTACCACATTTAATCTTTTGATTAAATCTATATTATTATATATGTATGTATGTATATATGTATATATATATATATATATATATATGTGCGTAAGACGTCTAAAAGTCCATTAGCCAGTGAAAAGATGCACTTGTATATTTGTCAATAGAATGAGTACACTTCGGATAACATATACACGAACATATATACATGCAGAATAAGGAAACAAGACACACGCACACGCACACGCACGCACACACTCACACACGCACGCACACGCTATGCCGTGGTTGAATGTGTAGGCATTTGTAAAGTTGCTGCAGTTTAGTAGCAAATATATATAGAGAGAGAAAGGATAGCGAGTGTGCATATACAAGTCTATATAGAGCGAGGCCACAACGAGGAGTTGCACACATGTGTATATACACACATTCATTTCCGCAATCACAAGACATGAGGATTGCAATAGTTATATATACATGTGTGCCTGTGTATGTATGTATGTATGTATGTATGTATGTATGTATGTATGTATGTATGCATGTATATATATACTTCATGAAGAATTTAAGTGTGTGCTGCTCGAAAGCGCACTGCTATCGTAGTGAATGGTGAAAGCTTGGTCTGCAATGTTTGCAGTCGTGTATGCTTGTCAAAAGCAGGGCTCATTAGCCACCAACGGAGCCGCAAATGCAAGATATAAATTAGTCGTAGAGCGCACAATGTTTCTGAAGGTCAGCAATGGTCTTCCTCGGTCATGAGTGAACGGCCAAATATATATATATATATGTATATATATTTATATATATACTTTATTTAAAAGCAGCTTTTGTTATATTTTTGCTGCTTTTAAATAAATCATATAACTCCAACTCTGGTATTTAAGTACCACCTTGTTTTCACGTTTGTGTGCTTAC
>NC_069000.1:38186864-38188837 GCF_001194135.2 Octopus bimaculoides | reverse complement strand
TATATATATATATATATATCCTCCAGCTGGCTGTTCCCACCTTGTGTCAGTATAGATCCGATGCAGGCATCGTTACCGTATAACTTTCATATATATGTAGTATTTCGCTAGTTGAAAGGTTTGGAAGTGCAAAGGCGTACCTCGGTCAACTACATATCTGAAACCTATGAAGGAAGGAAGGCCGATGCGGCCGTGTGATGGTCACTTGATGGTTACGGCTATGCATAATATCATGTATATGTATGTATATGTGTTTGTGTGTGTACATACGTGCGTGTGTATGTATGCATGTATGTGTGTATGGACTGTGTGGTAAAAAGCTTGAGTCCAAACCACCTAGTTCCGGGTTCTGTGTTAGTGGGTGACACCTTGGGCAGTTCACCACCCTGACTTGGTTAATGATCCCATATAGGAAGATGCTGGAAGGGAGGTTCCAGGTTAAACATTTTATTTACCGTATTTCTTGTCATATAAGATGCAAATATGTTTTTAAAATCCACTACTGGTCCTTTATGTGAATCTGGGTCTCTTATAAACTAATTTATATCTCGGGTTATCTTGTTTTTCAATTTCCGTTAATGAAATTGGAGTGTGTCTTATACAACAGACTATCTTTTATGTAACCAAATACGGTAATTCAGAGTTGTCAGTTCTGACAGACTGACTTTAATCCCTTTTTCACTGGAGTCAATAAAAGAAGAACCAGTCACGTATACAGTGACATATTTAATGCAGGGAATATTCGAAGATTATCTACAAATAAAGAAGCAGTGTGGTGGGGGGATGTACGGAAAACAATCAAGACATGGAATGAACTAACCACTTGCTTAGCATTCGTCTAAAGTACACATAGTAACAGTGAGACGTTATGCTATGCTGACAGCTTCAAATAAGGATGAAAGGGTATTCGCTATTCTTGAATGCCAACAACTGGAAACTTTGATCGTTTTTAATGCATAGGAAAAGAAACATTAAATGTAACTATTCTGTACATCTTCTTTACTCTGATTGATATTCCAATCTTTTTTCAACTTAATTTAGCTTTGTAGGAATTGGCTTGCTTTTGAAAGCTAACCGCCAGGGATACACCACATTTAGAAACTGGAATATTATCACACCAACTTATTTATTGATGGCCTCTTCGGTGATAAGTGAACAAAAATGTCATTTAATGGCCTAGACATAGAAATCTTTCAAAAGGACAACTTGCGACAAGTGTGTGCATTGTTCTACATCATTCATACATTTCGTATTAAAAATATTGCATTGAAAATTGACAGGAAATTCGTTGTTTTTGTTTTTCACATATCAACAGAGAGGAAAAACGGGGTGAAGCTATGTTTAGAAGCATTGACACGACTGGTGAATGTTGACATTTTAAATTGAATGAATTAATCAGTTTGAAGAATATAAAACCGGATGCGATCTCACAGTTAATGACAATTTTTAATTGTAAAATACATACCGCTGAGGCAATATATGTTAATTAAATTTTATTGCTGTGGTCATATGGATTAGGTTTTGGTACTGTGTCTGTCAACGGTTGTGAGGTAAGAAGGAGGAAGAAGAAGGTGGAAGAAGAAGGTGGAAGAAGAAGAAGAGGAGGAGGAGGAGGAGGAGGAGAAGAAAGAGGAGAAAAGATAAAGAGGGGAGGAGGCAGGTGAGAGGAACGATGAAAACTTCGTGAAACAAACACATAGAAGAGACACGTAAGAGGTACATGGAAAACACTGAAAGAAACGAAGAGAGAAAAAGAGAGAGGGGAGGGAGAGGAGGGAGAGAGAGAGAGGAGGGACGAATGAGAAACGGATAGAAACGGGGTGAAAGAAGTAAACGAAAGAAAATGATGAGATATATGAAAGAGAAGGAATGAGAGAGAATGAAAAATATAAAAGACATAGAGACGATACTTATGGATGTAGGAAGTAATGTGAAAGAGAGAAGAAGAAGAAGAAGAAGAAGAAGAAGAAGAA
>NC_069000.1:38185180-38186854 GCF_001194135.2 Octopus bimaculoides | reverse complement strand
GAAGAAGAAGAAGAAGAAGAAGAAGAAGAAGAAGAAGAAGAAGAAGAAGAAGACGAAGAAGAAGAAGAAGAAGAAGAAGAAGAAGCTGGAAAAGGAGGACAAGGAGGAGAAGAACAAGAAGAATGAAAAAAAGGAGAACAACGAGAACATGAAGAATGAAAAAAAGTGACGAGGAGGAGAAGAACAAGAAGAATGAAAAAAAGGAGAAGAAACAAAGGAAGGGATGTTGCATGTGTATATTGATGAACAGCATAGATTATTTGATGGCATAAAAGACAGACGGTCATATTTGACGCATTCAGGTATCCGAAGCATATATTCAGGGGAGTAAATGGTTTTAGTGCATTAAAGCAAACAGTATAGACCCAGTATGTCACATAGGCCCCAAGGTGAGGGTTTTTTTTGTTTTTTTTTTGAGACATATTTTTTTAAATCAAAGTACATCATGTTGAGATGCAATATGGTTGTTCGAACAGACCGAATCATAGAATTATACAACGATAGATAAATGAGATTTCGTGGAAAAATTGATAAGAACAACTTGTAATTACATATTGAAAGAAATATTCTAGTAAGTTAGTAACAAACAAAAACAGTTAAAGTGAAATTTGCTTTATTGCATGAGGTGTAACTGTGTCGGTGAGCAGATCGCAGTTCCTGTGAGTATCTATCTATCTATCTATCTATCTATCTATCTATCTATCTATCTATCTATCTATCTATCTAACAGTCTATCTGTCTGTCTGTACACATAAGCTAACACATACACCCTACCTACCCTTATATATACATATATTTTGTAGTTTCAGCTCATAGCTGTAGCCATGCTGGAGCGCCACCGTTTTGTTTTGCTACACTTTTATAACTGAGATCTTTCTTTAATATGGCACTTGGTGTAGAATGGAGTTCGATGTAGCTACCCTCAGCCTTGATTCAAAAACGCCTACATCTACTTTGTGGAGATTCGTCAGGCTCTTTGGGAGAATATTAAAATGCTGTGGGCCCCAGAAACCCAGGCTGTTGCATTAACTGGTCCTGAAGCACGATGGCATTGTTGGGATCTTTGGCACTATGCAGTGTCGTCCCGTTCTAGCATTGGTGTAGCGTTCAATGCCAAAATTTGGCAAAATTCCTTCCAGGATCTTCCAGATGTATATTACTGCAATACCTCTCCTGTCTTCGCTCCAGGGAGTAGAGTCTTAGCTGTTTCCACCGTTCCCAGTAGCTGAGCTGTTGCAAAAGACGATCTTCTTTGTGAAGCTTCGCTGAATTGTTTCAAGGTCCGCTGTTAATTTTACACTGTTGGGTGACCATATATATAATGATTAAATATTGTTTGACCAATAAGAGAATTCTCCAACTTCTATGTTGAAGAATTGCTGCCAAGAATGAGATAGCATAATGGTAAATCCATGTAGATCTAAATCGTCCAAATTTCAATCAGGTTTAAACATAATTTGCCGTCCTGTTTTCTTTTAGTATTAGATACCATTGGATTAGATAATTACTTACAATTAGATTAGATAATTTACAGAGTTTATCTGAAAGTATTACAAAGCAAGACTTGTAATTTATCTTTTTATTATAACGTCATAAATTACATCATAATCATAATTTTATGTATATATATATAATATATATGTGTGTGTACGTATGTATCTGTGTGTGTGTGTG
>NC_069000.1:38180270-38184262 GCF_001194135.2 Octopus bimaculoides | reverse complement strand
TATATATATATATATATATATATATATATATATATATTATATATATATATATGTAAAATTCAGGTTAGTTAATATATGTTTGTAACATATTTTAACTGCTAAAAGTAAATACACTGCAGTTACCGTGGAGAAAATATCTCTCTTATGTTAAAAGGTGTGAAAATAGTTTGTTCAGTGCTGCCATCTATCAGGAGTCCCAGACATCGATGTTTTGAGTTTATTGATGCTTGTCGAAACATATTTATGTCTGGGATTCTTGATAGATGGCGACGCTGAACAAACCGGGTATTTTCACACCTTTTAACATAAGAGAGTTAGTTTTCCACGCTAACTGCAGTTATTTACATTTTAGCAGTTGAAAAACTGTCACAAACATATTTTAACTATCATAGATTTTGCTTATGCCTAGATGCTTATACTTAGATTTTGCTTATGCTTAGTGCTAACATTTCGTTATTTTATATATAATAATGATTTTAGTAAAGCAGCAGCACCGAAGCAGAAAACAGATAGGAACTCACAACGAACATGTTAGAGAACTAGATATATAAGACGTACGGAATGCACGCTAATCGATTTTCCTTTTTCTTCTGTCGACTGAGAAAGTCACATTCGATTAATATGCAATCGATTGCTATCTATGGACAATTACTTCAAGTAGAAAGGAAAAGATAATTTGTGAATCCACCAGTCTATTTATTAGACGGGACTATATGGAGCTACTTAATTTCCGTTGGACCTTAAAAGACGCTCATACAACCGGAACTCTATGATCTGGACTATATTATCAATATTACGTAGTCTTTGAGTTGCACCAATGCATTAGACTCAATTAATATTCTCTATTTTCCGATATCATAATGAAATCAGATTAAACGATGTATTTTCCCTCTCTTTATTCCTTATTATTTTTTCTTACTTTCTCAGAATTACTTTGGTTATTCAAGCTGTCTTTTACTCAAGGTCATTATTTCCTCTAATATTCTTGGCTGGCAATATATTTTTTCTCGTTTCAGTTTATATACCGAAACAAATTGACAATGACCGTCATTAAATGAAATCAGATGACCGTACTCGAACGGCTCCATGGCATTGAATATCACTGATTGTATAAACACAATGATATTCGATACTATTATTCTATAAATACAATTATGAATGTTTACTTTCAGTTTACTCTCTTCGTTACGCAAGCAATTTTATTGGGTTTTGGGATTTAGTCAACCAAAAACTCGGTGGCCATATAATCTAGCACTCGGCACTTTATCGTGATAATCTAACGTTTGATACTTGATAAGCTCACATTTGACACTTTATCGGATAAGCTTCTTAAGCTTTCAGTTGAAGAATTCTTTTAATTTTTCATATTTTATCTTTTACTTCTTTCAGTCATTGGACTGCGGTCATGTTGCGGCACCACCCTGAAGGGATTTAGTCGGACGAATCAATCCCTAAGCACTTACTTCTTTAGTCTTGTACTCATTCTAATTATTTCTCTTGCCGAACCGCTAGTTTACAGGAATATAAACAAACCAACATCGGTTGTCAAGTGGTAGTGGGGGACAAGCACAAACACCAAGGCACAGAAAACACATTCTTGGTTCAGTCAATATTTCTACAGTTGAATAAGAGTAGAAGAGAGGATTAAGGATTTTTTGCAATATTCAGTTTCGCCTACCAAAGGCATAAACGCAAGTTAAATGCCGAGTACTCATATCGTGGCTGTTCCTGTGTTATTACATAAGAACTCAACATCAATAGAAGGCAGAGGATTAACGTAGCAGGTTGTGTATATTGTTTAATTAACAATTAGATAATTATTTCTTTAATTTCATAATTCGCAATATACTACAAAGACTAAGTTCTTATGAAGCTGAGGCAACACAAAAAAATACAAACAACACAAATACAACACAAAAAGATACATCATCTTTACAATATATATGCTAATTCCTTTTCTTCCAAAATATTGGGTTGTCCGGAAAGTTCGTGCCGAATTATAGTAGCTTACCTTTCGACTTATTTGACACGAAACTACCTCGATTCTGGGAAGATGGTATTTTCAAGTTAAAGGAAAGATGGAGACGCATTGTGCAACAAAATGGTTCATATTTGGTTGATTAAAAATGTAATGGCAAGTATTTATTGACCTTTTTCTTTCCTTTAAAAATCGGCACGAACTTTCCGGACAACCCAATATATTTTAAACCTTTGCCTGTCCAAAGCATTTCCATATATTTGTCCTAATCGTCCATGCTTGTTTTCAGACTTTTAACCTTCAATCCATAAGTTCTGACTTATGGAAGCTTTCCTTCCAGAATAAAAACAAAACAAAATTGGAAATGTTTGTCTTATTCGATACATGGACGCCAAGCAAATATGTCCTGTGTATCATATGATACATAAGACAAGCAAAGTGTTAGAGTTATAATAATTTAATTTGTCGTTAATTGTTTTCGACGCCAAGCCATATATATTTCTCTATGCTTCCTAGGATGCTTATGTTTGAAACTGTAGTGCGCCTGCACTACCTATACGTGATGCAAAGTAATGATTCTTGTGTGTGGAGTAGCGTGCCATAGCTGCCGGGGTTTGAGTAATAGTGGTCATAGATTAATATTTCTCCTGTTAGGAGTTGTAGATAATCTTATTTTGGTTATTGAAAGTTATAAGTATTAAATACATCTCCAATTTCTTTGACAATTTATTACCGCGTAGGCGGCGTCCCAAAATAATACAATATCTTCAACGAGAATAGGTATTGATTTCTAACCTTTCAATGTTAAGCCATTCATTTCATAGATATTTTATTTCTAGTTTGTGCAGTCAATGAACTTCTTGTCTAGCCATTTCTGATCTTGATACTATTTTCTTATTCTTAATTCTGCTGCTGTTTTTGTTTGCAGTAATTCAGTACTGGCGTTGTTTGTAAAAATATAGATTAAATATAGATGTAATATGCATTTAGAGGTCTAGCTTATGTTGAATGTTTTGCTCAAGCGTACTGGAAAATAGATACAACAGATTTGGAAAATAAATGGAAAATATGGTGAATGTAATAATACATTCAACTCGTAAAAAGTATTATCAATTACTTTAAGCTACATAGTTGAAAATAATTGATATTTTGTGCATAAACAGCGTGTATGAGCAAATATTAGCAAATAAAGGATAAATATAGTGTTCTTTGCCAACAGCTCATAACTCCTACGCTTTGGATAACAAACATTTGTAAATAATCTTGCACACAGGAAAACGATACTGGACATGTTTATGGCTGATAGTTACTTCTCAGAAGATAAGAAACTACATTTCCGCAGATGCAAAAAATAGTCAAACCACATTTCCGCAGATGCAAAAAGATAGTCACTATTTAAATCAAATATAAACTTGAAACTTGCTGAAATGGCTAGTTTAATTTGCACATCGCTCTGAAATCAGTGATAAACTGTAGATAGCATAATAATATAAAGAAAAAATTCCTTATTTAATTTACATTTCTTTCATATTTCATATATATATGGTCTTCTATCTATTTTCTGTAATCGTCTCTATTTATTATGAAGTTACAGAAAAATGGCGTTTAAGTTAACGTGGTTTCGTTTCATTTATGAATAAATATATTCAACAACTTAAAGTCCATAGCTACAGCTGATGTAAATTTATACATGCATGCATGGGAATAAAATGAACATGTGTATGTGTAGATATATATATATAAAGTAGTTGTATACTGTCAACTTAATGTGACAGTCCCAATAAGGAAATCATACTGCTGGTATTTAGCCCTAGGGAGCTGGACCGCTTCCTGTCGGCCTTGACACATTTCCTGTGTCCTTATATTTCATTAGCTGGTGTTTCATTAGTCTGAATGCAGACTAGGCTGGGTGGGGTTGCTTGTCTCCCCCTCGCAAATATAAGGACACAGGAAATGTGTCACGGCAGACATGAGGCGGTCCAGCTTCTTAGGGTTAAATAGCAGCAGTATGATT
>NC_069000.1:38177724-38178282 GCF_001194135.2 Octopus bimaculoides | reverse complement strand
AGAGAACAACTTTCGTAATAGAGAAGGAGAAACGGAGTGTAAATAATGTGAACATTCTAGTGAACGTTCGAGAAATAAAATTATAAAAGTGATAGACTAAGAAAAGAAAAACAAACAAAATAAAATACCAACTAATGAAATGATAATTAAGGAAAATACATTACATGCTGTCCGTCCAGATCATTGATTCAATAATTGTTTACGCTTGACCGCGTTAACATACTCAACGGGACAACAATTAATATTAACATCGTTTTCACTGGACACAACTGCTTTTAATCACGATTCTGCCCTCTATTCTAGTCTGTGTCTTAGGAATCAGACACGTGAAGTTTGTTGCACATCCACGTAAATGAACATGCATAAATGAATCAAAATGAGACACAAGACATTCTCAGTCTGTTTTCTTTCCAAGGTTGATTTTGCTGGGAAGATATCCATGTCTCGCTTATACTTTCTCTCATGTCACTGACTCTCTGTCTTATGTTGGTATCTATCTATCTATCTATCTATCTATCTATCTATCTATCTATCTATCTATCTATCTATCTATCTATC
>NC_069000.1:38176544-38177714 GCF_001194135.2 Octopus bimaculoides | reverse complement strand
TACGTATGTACATATATGTGTGTCTCTGTGTGTGTGTGTGTGTGTGTGTGTGTGTGTGCATGTATAGATATATATTTATATATATGTGTGTGTGTGCGTATATATATACGAGGATATTTATGAATGTCGTATATAGATAGAACATTCATAAATGCATACAGATATATACATATATCTGTATGTATATATATATATATCCTACAAAGAATATATATACATGTATACACACATATATATACATACTTATATCTACATGTGTATATAGATGCATATCAAGGTACAGGACATTAGAAAAATGAACTACAGACAACGGAACGAACACATAGGAAAACAGATAGCCACTTGGAATTATTCCTTCATCAGCTGCCTCTATTCTAACTAGGCGTTTCGCAATTCAAATAAACGAACAGTAAAATCACCAATAATAGACAAGAGGACGGCCGTGTAGAACGAACGTATTAGTTTGACGCTCAGTAAACGGAGAGAGTGTTTGACGTTTCGAGCAAAGATTTTCGTCCTCGCACACATTCGTCAACCTTTTCCTGTAGCTCTATGCTCTGGCGCTCCCGTTGATAACAGTGGTTTTGGTTTTAATTAGCGCGAAACCACTGAGAGGTCTCGGAAACCAATTGATGAGAAAATCAGCTGCGAATGTTCCTTGTATCCTGTTTTCGTCTCCCTTTTCTTTCCGTTATAGCTTCGCGCAGGTTTCGTATATTATCCTCTTCCCTGTCTAACTTTTGAAATACAAGCGTAACGATACAAATAACCCTGGGTTAGAACTCAGTATGCATATGCTTCTGGAAAAGCGTTAGTCGAGCACAGAACGTAAATATGAAATTAAACAAAGACAAACGAACAGAAAATTATGCAATGAACTTCAATGGCTTACAGCAATCGAGAACTTCATTTTTCAAGCTCTCAAGCAGTTATAAGGTGATGTACTTGCTCTCAGTTCTGAGAATGGTGCATCTTATAATAGAAACAGCTGTAAGCTGTTGAAGTTTACTTCATAATTTGCTGGAGTCGTTTATACCAAGTTTTTTTACAATAGAAGTAAACCTGCAGATTTTTCTTACCTTTTGTATATACACACATACATATGTCTAAACATATATGCATATATATGTATGTATGTATATATATATATATATATATATATATATATAT
>NC_069000.1:38170917-38175952 GCF_001194135.2 Octopus bimaculoides | reverse complement strand
CGAGAGAAAATAAGACAAATAAATAGATAGATAGATAGATAGATAGATAGATAGATAGATAGATAGATAGATAGATAGATAGATAGACAGATAGATAGACGGACGGACAAATAGTTAAACAGACACAGGCAGAATGATAGAAAACAGAAATTAGTGTAAAGATTTATCTGTACACGAAAATGACAACCAAGACAAAAATAATAAGATAAAAAGAAAAGAACAATGCAAATGACATTTAATGAAAATGCATCACATGCTGATCATTTTATTGTTTTCGTATTACTTTAACTATTCTGGTGTGAAATTGTTCTTTGTCGAGTAGCAACATATAATAACTAAATAACAATTAAATCTAGCATCTTTTGAGAGTGGACAGCAGTGCTTTTTAATCACGATTCTGCCCTCTGTCTTAGTTACTCTTTGCAGCATCGGGCACGTGAGTCGGCTGCACAGACACAAAAATATCCACGCATAAATGAATTGTAATGAGAGACGTTTACGCTTTGCTTCCTCGAAATACTGTTTGGCACGAGACGTTGTTCCGCTCTATACATACATACGTACCTACAAACATACATACATACATACATACATACATACATACATGCATGCATACATGCAGTGCCAGATTTACCATTGTGCTTAGGTGTACTTAAACATAGGGCCCCTTTGACCAGTGGCGCCTTACAGGGTCCGTGGTCAACGAGGCCCTATCCAAGTAAGGAGACTAATAACGTAATTAGCAGTCTCATAACTTAATTAGCACAGGGCCTCATTTGTCCTAAATCCCGCATTGCACACATACATACATACATACATACATACATACATACATACATATGTACGTACGTACGTACGTACATGCGTATATATAAGTGCTTGTGTGTTTATATACATATATGTGCATGTATTATATATGTATGTATAAAGTCAAATCGAATAATCGAACATTAAAAATAACAATAAAACAAAAATTGGACGTGCACATGGAATATATTAGTTTGACGCTCGGTAAATTTGGAAGAAAGAGAGAATTTTTAACGTTTCGAACATATTAAACATATTAAAAACAATATGGTCAATTGTGAGATAAACTCTTATTCAAATTCTCCTAAACTAGTCCTTGATACTTTAGATCAGTGGTTCTCAACCGGGGACGAAAATTGAATTTGGACCAAACATCTCTGAAAGTTTAATCCGAATCCATCCAGCGGTTCTTGAGATATTTTGTCCACAGACAGACAGACAAACAAACAAACACGACTGAAAACAATACTTCTGCCTTCGCTAAGGCGGAGGTAATAAAGAAAGAAAAAATGTTTGTAACAAAGCGATATTTAATAAAGTCAAGTAATCTTTTGACCATCTTATGGATGAAATAATTATCTGGTTTGGAATTTGCCTGAGTTGAGCATTTGAGCAGAAACATTTAATAGCTGGACAACAATTAAATCTCGCATTGTTTCAACTGGACACTTGCTTTTAATCACGATTCTGCCCTCTATTTCATTTGTTCTTTGTAGAATGCAACACGTGAGTCGGCTGCACCATACACAAAAAGATCCACGCATAAATGAATCGTAATGAGAGACATTTCCATCTTGTTTTTCTCAAAGGTTGATTGCTTTACTTCTTAAGTCACAATTTACACGCTTCAATCTCATTTGTTTGGCCTTTTTTCGCCAACATTAAATTTATTTAATGACTTTTTCCTTGTTTGCCTTTCTTCTTTTTCTCTCTTGCTTTCTTTCTCTTTTATTTTCTTTCCCATTTCTTTCTTTCTTTTTACTTTTTATCTTTCTTTCTTTCTTTTCTTTTTTCCTTCCTTTATTCCTTTCTTTCTTTCCTTCTTTCTTTCCTTCTTTTCTTTCTTTCTTTCTTTCTTTCTTTCTTTCTTTTAGTTTCGTCTTGTTTGTTTGTTTCTTCTTTGTTCCTTTTTTCTTTCTGTCTTTTTTCGTAGTTTGTTTCTTTTCTCTTTCTTTCTTTCTTTCTTTCCTTCCTTCCTTCCTTCCTTCCTTTCTTACCTCCTTCCTTTCTCTCTTTCCTTCCTTCTTTCTTTCTTTCTTTCTTTCTTTCTTTTTGAGGATCCCTCTTTCTCTGTATTTCTCTTTCTTCGTTTCTTTCTTTCTTTATTGCATCTTTCTTACCTATCTTTTCCTTTTTCTTTCCTTCTTTTTTCCTCCTTTCTTTCTTTCCTCCGTTCTTCCTTCCTTCATTCCTTCTTTCCTTTCCTTCTTTATTTTCTCCATTCTTTTTTGTTTCTTTTTCTTTGTATGTTTCTTTCTTTTTGTCCTTCTCTCTCTCTTTCTTTCTTTCCTTCTTTCTTTCTTTCTGTCCTTCTCTCTTTCTTTCTTTCTTTCTTTAGCTCAGCCAACACACTTTTATCTCCTCTCCCTCTCTCCAATATATGCATGTGCGCGCGAGTGTGTCTGAGAGAGAGAGACAAACAGACAGACAGACATACAAACAGACTTTTGTACGTGTATGTATGTTGGTGCGCGTGTGTATATGTGTGTGTATATTTGAGTGTGTGCATGTGTACGCGCGCGTGTGTGTTTCCTCTCGTGTCACCACACTATCATTCTAATTTGTCTTTTTTCCCTCCCTATCACTTTGTCTCCTCATAAATATCTGTTTCTTCTGCCCACTTCTAACTTATTCTGTTTACCAATTCCTTCTGATGACGTAAAACCATTTACCTCATTCGTTTTCTCTCCTTTTCTTTCTCTGTCTTTCTCTCCACCACTTTCTTTTCGCCTATGTTAATGCCTAGCGATATCCTGTCTTTTTTCTTTAAAGGTAAATTTATGTCTATTCAGAATAAAGCACTTAATAATTTTGGTTTTATTTGCACACAAAGCAATAGCCACCTACGTTTGAATTCGTGCTCGAGAAATACCAGATTAAAATTAGAACTTGTTTTGTTCAAATTTAGCAATTTGTTCAAATTCCTTTGCATTTGTTTTATTTTATTTTTATTCCTACCAATATCGCGACAACATATGTCTAATTACATTCAAATGGAACCACACGACTACATAAAAACAAGGTTCAAAGAGTCACAACAGCAATCAGCATTTCGGCGAGGTGTCAAATGCAGGAATTTATAACAGACAGTCACGTGTCGACGATAATCAAAATGAGAGCAATTATTACTTCAGAAGATGGAAATATAATTTCTTGTTATGTAGTATGTCAAGTGGAGGCGCAATGGCCCAGTGGTTAGGGCAGCGGACTCGCGGTCATAAGATCGTGGTTTCGATTCCCAGACCGGGCGTTGTGAGTGTTTATTGAGCGAAAACACCTAAAGCTCCACGAGGCTCCGGCAGGGGATGGTGGCGAACCCTGCTGTACTCTTTCACCACAACTTCCTCTCACTTTCTGTTTCTGTTGTGCCTGTAATTCAAAGGGTCAGCCTTGTCACACTCTGTGTCACGCTGAATCTCCCCGAGAACTACGTCAAGGGTACACGTGTCTGTGGAATGCTCGGCCACTTGCACGTTAATTTCACGAGCAGGCTGTTCCGCTGATCGGATCAAATGGAACCCTCGTCGTTGCAAGCGACGGAGGGCCAACAAAGTATGTCAAGTAGGCATTCTTCATCTTTTACTGGTTTCAGTCATTGGACAGCGACCATCCTGGAACATCACCTTTAAAATTACAGTCCTTATTTTCTTTTTAAATCTGCTACTTATTCTATCAGTCATTTTTGCCGAACCGCCAATCCAATGGAGGTAATTTTTGCTCGACTAAACCCTTCAGGGCGATGCCCCAGCATGGCCATGTTCTAATGACTGAAGCAAGAATAAGGCAACAGATATATTTGAAGCAAGGGACGGATTGGTCATGACTGGACTGGTCTATGATTATCAGATTGCGCAGACGTTATCATACACCAATGATGCTCGATCAAAACTGACCTGGTGTTCAATAAACGCAGCAGCAGCAACAGCAGCAGCAACAGCAGCAACAACAGCAGCAGCAGCAGTGTGGGGGGGGGGGCCAACAATAACAGCAGCGTCAGTATTTTGAATAACATTTGGACGTTTCAGACCTTGATGAAGGTTTAAGGATTTTCGAGGAACAACTTTAAATTGCCAAGTTTTTGTTCTGACCTAGATTTCAATAACAACAACAACAACAACAGCAACCCTCGGCCATGTTTTTAAAAGATGTCGAAGATATTCTGGAGATTCTAGAGTAGGAACTTAACCTTGCCAGGTTCGTATTCTAAAGAGTTATTTTAGCGAATCAGGTGAGTTTCGTCACTTTGAGAGAGACTCGAAAATAGGGTTTGTGAGATTCTTGAAACCAGGATATTAATTGTTATCGCACCAATGACAAGAAAAGAATTTAAACAAAAAAATAATAAAATAACGAAAGAAAAACTATCAAAACGGTAGTTGGAAGACACTTGAACTACTACTACTACTACTATTGTTGCTGCTGCTGCCGCCGCCGCCACCGCCACCACCGCCACCACTACTACTATTACAACTACAACTACTACTACTACTGCTGCTGCTGCCACTGTTACTACTATTACCACTGCTACTACTACTACCACCACCACCACCACCACCAGCACTACTACTACTACTGTTACTATTACTGCTACCACCACCACCACTACTACTGCTACCACCACCACCACCACTACTACTATTGCTACCACCAGTACCACCATTGCTAGCACCAGCACCACCAACACCACAGCCACTACTACTACTACTACTACTTCGACGTAAACACGTGCACCCCCACCTCCCACACATACAAAGATAAATATGAAATGTAAAGTAAATAACAGACACGGGCACAGCTTTCTGTTAATACTCTGTGCATAGAGAGACAGTTGCATACTTATGCAAGTCAACTGTGATATATATATATATATATATATATATATATAGGCGCAGGAAAGGCTGTGATGCGACGGTGCGTGGCTCAGTGGTTAGAGTGTTGAACTCATGATCGTAAGATAGTGGTTTCGATTCCTGGACTGGGCGACGAGTTGTGTTCTTGTGCAAAACAC
>NC_069000.1:38166659-38168757 GCF_001194135.2 Octopus bimaculoides | reverse complement strand
GATATACACATATGAAAATCCTTTCTACTAAAGGCACAAGGCCTGAAATTTGGGGGAAGAGGTCCGAGTCGATTAAATCGACCCCAGTGCGTATCTGGTACTTATTTCATCGACCCCAAAAGGAGGAAAGGCAAAGTCAACTTCAGAGGGATTTGAACTCAGAATTAAGCCGGAAGAAATGCCACTAAACAGTTTATCTGATGCGCTACTAATTCTGCCAACCCGCTGCCTTTAATCCGTATGCTTATGATTCCAAAGTTTAGCAAAAGGCCAACAAGTTCGTGCGGGGTGGTACTACGTCGAATAAATCCACCCCAGTGCTTAACTGATGATTATTTTATCGACCCTGAAAGAGATAAAAGGAAAGTTGACCCCTACAGAATTTGAACTCAGAACGTAAAGGTTAAAAAGAAAAAAATGCCGCTAAATATTCTTATCCGACTCTTTAACCACTCTGCCAGCTCGCCGCCTTCGTTTAACATTCGTCTATAATAATCCCTGGCAAATACAATAGTATCAGCGTTCACCCATCTGTTACATCATATAAATTTTATGCAGACAAAGCTACACAGCAAATTTGTTCAGCTGTTATTAAACTGTTGAAATATCTTCCTAAAATTAGAAATCAATGGAGAATTGAGAACTTCACAGGAATGCTTCCGATGAAATATGAAGACGCATTTAAGCTTCTGTCATTCATTTGATTCTATTCTATTTTTCTATAACGTTTAAATTTATTTGCATTTAATCGCACTTCGTAATTGTTAAGTATTGGAGGGCTGTCCAGAAGCTCATGTTATGATTAGCAAATACTCATTAAAAGTTTGATTAAATAAATGTGCCAGTCGAGGACCTAGAAACCTGATTAAATAAAATTCAAATATTGATAGATGGTTGTGCTAGTTCTGTGCAATCAAAAACAGCATTACATCTTACATAATGTATTTATCTATTTAAAGTTAAATACTGTAGATCAATGTATCACTGTAACTGTATTTAAGTTTATGTGTCCTCGAACGAATATGAAACGCCTTGGAACAGCCGTTTTGGAGACGGAGAAATACATTGGTTATAAGGCAGCGAGCTGACAGAAACGTTAGTACGCCGAGCGAAATGCTTACTGGTATTTCGTCCGTCTTTACGTTCTGAGTTCAAATTCTATGGACGTCGACTTTGCCTTTCATCCTTTCGGGGTCAATAAATTAAGTACCAGTTACGCATTGGAGTCGATGCGATCGACTTAATCCCTTTGTCTGTCCTTGTTTGTCCCCCTCTATGTTTAGCCCCTTGTCGGCAATAAAGAAATAAAAAATTGTATTGGTTATAATGAAGAAACTAAAGTATGAAGTAAAATGGGAGGGTGATGGGGTGAATAAAAGTTACAGGGATACATTTAGGCGGTGCTCCAGCATGACCGCAGTCAAATGACTTAAACAAGTAAAAGAATAAAAGAATATATATTTACAAACACGCACATATATATACATATATATTTGCATGTATGTCTCTGCGTCTGTGATTGATCCCCACTACCGCTTGACAACCGGTGTTGGTTCATTTACGTCCCCGTAACTTAGACGTTCGATAAAAGCGGGATTAGAATAAGTACCAGGCTTTAAGAGCAAACTAAGTATTGTGGTCAGCTTGTCGCCTTAAGTTTGCAATATAATAACGGGTTCAAATCTTGACAGAAGGCCAGTAATTTAGAGGGAGGGGATAACTCAATTACATGGACCCCAGTGTTCAAATGGTATTTATTTTACCGACTCCGAAAGGATAAAGGGCAAAGTAAACTTCGGCGGAGTTTGAACTCAGAACGTAAGGACGCACGACAGGCCTCTAAGTATTTTGCACGGCGTGCTAACAACACTGCCAGGTCGCAACCATATTAATAATAACAAGAGCACTCAGAGAGTACAAGCCTCTGCCAAGGCAGCACCAATGTCCTCTCAACGATTAGCCGGAGATGGTTTTTAAAATGGGAATATCTGAAATAAACTCGATTGCTCTCACAAATGAGAATACAACAAATGAACCTGACCGCTCTCAAAAATTAAGTAAAAAAAGAAAAAAAAAAGGAAAAATAATCCAGAATCCT
>NC_069000.1:38163773-38165156 GCF_001194135.2 Octopus bimaculoides | reverse complement strand
ATCTACTTCATTTTGGTTAATATAGAAAGGATTGAGGTAACTCCTCCTGAAGATATAGAGTCAAAATTAAAAGAAGAGTGCCATTTGTTATCTGGTGAACGATATTTCGACATCTCGTGTGTCTTCAACTGGTTCAAAAAATAAATTTGTCAATCTACTTCATTTTGGTTAATATAGAAAGGATTGAGGTAACTCCTCCTGAAGATATAGAGTCAAAATTAAAAGAATAATAAAATTAAAAGAATAATAATAATAATAAACCATTCTATTATAGGCAGAAGGTCAGAAATTTTTTAACCGGTACTTATTTTATCGACCCTGAAAGAATAAAATAACTATCAGTTAAACCTTGGGTCCATTATTTAATAACCCTTTCAATAACAACCACAAGGCCTGAAATTTTGGGGGTGAGGACGAGACGATTACATCGACTTCAATGATTAACTGGTAGTTATTTATTCAACCCCGAAAGAACGAAAGGCAAAGTCGACTACGGCAGAATAAAATGCAATATAATAGCAACAATTCTAACATATCAATTTCATTAAACAGTATAATGTTATCATAGAGCATACCATTCTCGTAATACTGATATAAAAATGAAGAAAACCAATCATATCACCTCGACACAGTAAATCTGGGGTATAAAATAACATTTGTATCAGAGTACACCTAACATTTCATAACACGTAGGGTTTTGTAGGTATATTATGAAATATATGTAATGTATGAGATTTCGTAAATGACATTTGCAAACTTATAGAAAACAGAATGACAATGGAGATGCAAGCTTTCGAGATTGAACCAACACGAAGCACATAAATATAATGAGCCCACACATATGCAAATACGCACACATTCACACACATACTCACACATAAACAAGCATACATACATACATACACACGCACATACATACATACATACATACACATATATATATGTATAAATATATATATATGTATGTGTGTATATATGCATGTATATATGTTTGTATGTGTGTGCGCATATATATATATATATATATATATATATATGAATGTATGTATGTATGTATGTATGTATGTATGCTTGTATGCGTATATATATATAGTAACAATTTTGCATTGCGTCATCACCCCGTAATACACACATATTTTCATACATATATATACCTACATATATGTACATACATACATATATACATATATCCATACATATACCCATGCATACATATATACATATATATATATATATATATACATGTATATATGTGTAGATAGATAGCTAGACAGACAGACAGATAGATAGTCAGACAGACAGACAAGCAAACAGACAGACAGCCAGCCTGATAAATAGATAGATAGATAGATAGATAGATAGATAGATAGATAGATAGATAGA
>NC_069000.1:38162696-38163525 GCF_001194135.2 Octopus bimaculoides | reverse complement strand
ACTGATAAGAGTGTTTGTTTTTACTTGAGACTTAGGTACATGTACAAATAAATACAAGCAGACACATGTATATAAATGTTTACACACACACACACACACACACACACACACACACACGCATACAATCATAGATACATAAACACATACACGTATGCATACATACATGCATCCACGCATATATATTCCTCACCAGGGCAACTACAAGTGTAGGAATTGACCACTTCGATCAGCAATTGTTTTCCTTATTTTCTTTTTGTGGCTTTTACTGACAAATAACTGATAAAAGTTTTTGCCTTTGTTTTTGTGTTTGGTTTGAAAAAAACATTCTGGATATGAAATCGTGTTAGAACAAATTTTAAAGTATCTTGCGTTGGTGGGGCGTGAGAGGGTCATTACGCCACCAGTACACGCACTGGTTCAATTTTACATCTTATTAGTTAATTGGTTAGCTATTTAACCAACTGACCGATCTATTGCTTGCTTAATAAGTCGGTTAAACAATTAATCTGTTATTTGTCGAAGTTCTTTCGTTGTCGTTCACGTCTTCATCTATTACAATCGCATTCCCCACCAGGTCTGCTTCAAATCTGGCTCCTTTCTACTTAATTTGGTTTCGTTGGATAAATAACTAACCAAATGACCAATAATAGGGAACTAAAACTAAACCAGTGCGTGCGTATATTATTGGTATAATGACCTTCTCAAGATACAACAAAACTTTGCCTTTTGGAAATGTTCATGCATACATACATACATACATACATGCATACATATATATCTATATCTACATATATATATATATCTACACACACACACACACACACACACA
>NC_069000.1:38158073-38162686 GCF_001194135.2 Octopus bimaculoides | reverse complement strand
TATATATATATATATATATATATATATATATATATGCACCTGCATAGGAATGCAGCTATATGCATGAGAAAACATACATAAAAGAAAACATACAAATCTGCACGTATACATGCTTACAAAAATATCCTGTTGATGTTCAACTTCCAAAGAGGGGGCCGTGGGTCAATTTTAGAAACTGGTTCTTTCTCTATTAGCAAGAAATCTTGAAATAAAACTTAATAATGACCTACATACATACACACACACTTACATGCCTATATACACACACACACACACATACATACATACGCACGCACACATATGTGGACTCATACACATACAAGCATACATACATGCATGCATACATATATAAATACTAGTACATACATACATCCTTTTCTACTCTAGGCACAAGGCCTGAAATTTTGTGGGAGGGGCCAGTCAATTAGGTCGACCCCAGTACTCCAGTGGTGTTTAATTTATCGACTCCGAAAAAATGAAAGGTTAAGTCGACCTCGATGGTATTTGAACTCAGAACATAAAGGACGTAATGCCGCTATGCATTTTGCCCGGCGTGCTAATGATTCTGCCAGCTCGTCGCCTTAAGAACTGCAGTAAATATTCACATTATTTTTGAAACTGGAATTCGTTCCTTTGTTTTTTAATACACCAATATCTCTATGCCTGCTATAGGAAATGCTTTTGGTAATGATTCTATGAAACCTGTGAAAAGGAAAGGTAATCTGAAAAAGGATCACTTAGGGGGGAAAAATATTAACCTTGAAGATGCTGAAAGAACAAATTAACAATCACAAAATTTTTAAAGCTCTTGATAGTGCTGAGAATAACGGAAGACTGAAGGCTTTCTGCTGTGTTTCCTTTAATATAGCATCGCAAGGACATTCGAATGCTGTTGATGAGGAGACTGTAACACCGGAAATTAAAAAAGGGATTATGGAGAAAACAAAACATGCTTAACTTCTGCTAAAACGCATTACATTATAACAACGCATTTTTTGTAGATGGTATCTTACTCGATGAGTCAAGATGCATCCATTCGAAAATTCTTATATCTAAACTGAGGTATTCCAATCCTAAGGTGTATTATTGATGAGATTATTTTTTCTTCTTTATTTTTATTTATTTTATTTTTTTATTTTTTGCTAAGTACTTAAAAGTGATGCCCAAGGTTTAAGCTTGGATAAAATTCGATGTATTTTCCACTGCGGGATAAATACAATAGCAGTTACAAAAAAATGCACCTGCAATGATTGAGCTTTCGTCGACCTCGGTGGAATTTGAACTCAGAACGTAAAGACAGACGAAATGCCGCTAAGCATTTCACCCGGCGGGCTAACGATTCTGCCAGCTCGCCGCAGGTGTGAATATATGACTGCGCTTGTAGTATAATGTTATTGACTCATTTATTTATTTATTGCCCACAAGGGGGCTAAACAAAGAGGTGCCCAGTGCGTAACTGGTACTTATTTAATCGACCCTGAAAGGATGGAAGGCAAAGTCGACCTCGGCGGAATTTGAACTCAGAATGTAAAGACAGACGAAATACCGCTAAGTATTTCGCCCGGCGTGTTAACGTTTCTGCCACCTCGCCGCCCTTTATTGACTTATTTATTACTGAAAACAGATAGTAATATGCAAACAACCACATGAAACGCAATGATTACAGCTCGGATAATATTATATCGTTCTCCGGTGCATGCGCATATGTGAATGATTAATTCGTCATAGTTTTAATGTCTATTTCAAATATTAACTAATATTATTGACATTTTGAATTTTCGTTTTATCTTCATCTTTCAGTCTGTAGGGAAAGATTATCAACCTGATACTCTCAACATAACTAACAAGAAATACTACGTGTATTTCCTCTAGCTCAGTTTTAATTTCTATAAGTAGAGAGTCCTTGTCCAATGATAGTGTTGAACTATGGTGATTTCCAACGCTGAAGATCAAATATCCAGCTATAACATATTGCCTTTCCACATGTTTGTCTTCAACGCGAATTTCCGAAAAACACATCAATTTCGTCACTAAGGTAGAACACATATCTGGTTACCAAAACATCTTCGGGGAATTCCTTTTCGTCTCATCTTACATACTTTCATTTGGAGGGGTAAAGAGAAGAAAAACAAACAGCTGCAATCCAAAAAGTAATTAATTTAGTCCCGTGATGTTTTGATTCAAATCTCCTCATAATAAATTTTACTTTTTGCAAAATTCTTGCTTACCAAAAGAGATATATCGCAAAAGCAAGACTTTCTGCTTAAGGTAGATATAATTATTGTTTTCTTGGTGTTATGAAATCAAATTTAAGCAAATTGAAAATGGTAATGCGTACCTCATACATTGTTGAAAGTCTGCTAAACTACGGTTTCGCGATAGCATTACTTATAGGTGCATGGTGTTAAAAACATGGAATTAAATCGTCCAACAGCAGTGATAGCAATGCTAAATATGTATTTCAGCCTTCTTGAACTTCGTCAGTTGCATGCATCCACTGAAAACTGTATGCTAAAGAAAAAAATTGTCTATTACTGCTATAGAAAAATGGCATGAAGACATCATTGACCAGACTATCGGCCGATACTTGTACAATAACGATGTTTTCTACTCTAGCTACAAGGCCGGAAATTTTGTTGTAGGGATTAACCGATTGTATCGACCACAATACTTGACTGGTTCTTAATTCAACGACCCCGGAAGGATGAAAGGCAAAGTCGACCTCAGCGGAATTTGATCTTAGAGCATAAAGCCAGAAGAAATGCTGCTAAGCCTTAGCTTGCACAATAATAATCCTTTCTACCATAGTTAGTACAAGGCCTGAAATTTTATTGTAGGGATTAGTCCACTGGTACTTCTTCCATCGGCCCCGAAAGTCAAAATCGACCTCGACGGAATTTGAACGTAAAGACGGGAGAAATTTGAGGAAGGGGGTTTTCTCAAGTACATGGACCTCAGTGTTCAATTAGTACATATTTTATCGAGCTTCCGAAAGGATAAAAGCCAAAGTCGGCTTCGGCGGAATTTGAACTCAGGAAATAAAGATGGATAAAATGCCGCTAAGCATTTTATCCAATGCGGTAACTATCTCGCCAGCTCACCCACTTAACTTACACAATAATAATAACAAAATGGCGTCGACGGCAGTAACGTTGACATAAGGGAACTATTTAACTTCGTTTAATGATTACCATCCTTCAGAACTTTTGCCATTAATACAAGCCTAGTAAAAAATTGGCTCTGTTCTTCGGATAAATGCCAAGATACATCTTTCTTTTTTAATAGAAAAACATAGCAATAATAAAGAGGTGAAAATCAACCAAAAGCCAGCTGGAGGAATTACTATTATTATATTCATCACGGTTGGACAGGAGATTGGGATCAGCTATCGTATGTCGCGGAACTATCGAGCGAAATATCAAAGGAACTCTGAAGTGAACCAGAGTTTCTTTCAATTTTATTAAAAGGACAAGAAAGATTCCTCGACTGGCTATATGAAAAGGCTGGAGATTGTCTAGATCTAAAATATCTCCAACTACTCGTATTTCAATACCAAACAGCTTCGTCGACAAGCAGCCTTTGTTGAAAAAAATATACTGTTATCTCGCCCGTTAACGAAAATCATTGCACAAGATAATTCTGTTAAATGTAATGCTTATTTACTCATATGTTTTTGAATTAATCATGCATTATCTTGTGGCTTTAAGACTTCAATGATGCGGTTGTTTATTTTTAGAAGGACATTGTAGGGTAAGTGTGAGGTATTGGATCTGGCCAGTTGAACATAAAAATGGCAGAATATTTTGGCCAGATATGGTCGGTTTAAATGTTGAAGGGTTAAATAAAAGACAGGCCAGGCGAGAGAATTGTTCTCCTGATAAGACCGTAAACACACATACACGCGCGCGCGCACGCGTACGTAGATAGGCAGTAA
Organism: Octopus bimaculoides; assembly: GCF_001194135.2. Lineage (NCBI taxonomy): Eukaryota > Metazoa > Mollusca > Cephalopoda > Octopoda > Octopodidae > Octopus > Octopus bimaculoides. The sequence goes on along the minus strand of NC_069000.1, from coordinate 38,158,752 downwards.
GGAAAACAAGCAGAGGTAGAGATGAGAGAGGGGGGAGGTGGAGAGACAGACAGGGAGACAGGCAGAAAGACAGACAGTCAGATAGACAGGCAGACAGAGAAAGAAAGCTATAGGAAGATTGATAGTTGTGCCAGACAGGGCACAATGAAATCAATAACTTGAATATTGTAACATGTGTCTCTGTGTGTATGTGTGTGTGTGTGTGGTGGGGGATATGACTGTGTAGTAGTAGTAGTAGTAGTAGTAGTAGTAGTAGTAGCAGCAGCAGCAGCAGCAGCAGCAGCAGTGGTAGTAGTAGTAGTAGTAGTAGTAGTAGTAGTAGTAGTGGGTATAGTAGTAGTAGTAATAGTAGTGTGTATAGTAGTAGTAGTAGTAGTAGTAGTAGTAGTAGTAGCAGCAGCAGTAGTAGTAGTAGTAGTAGTAGTAGTAGTAGTAGTAGTAGTGGGTATAGTAGTAGTAGTAGTAGTAGTAGTAGTAGTAGTGGGTGTAGTAGCAGCTGTTATTGTTGCTATTGTGGTAACATCTGTTTGTGGAACACCTTTATCACTGTCCTTTATCAGTGTTCAAATGTCTTTTACCTGACCACGCAATGTTGTCGTATATGACATGCAAGTTATCTCGGACGTTCAGAGAGAGAGAGAGAGAGAGAGAGAGAGAGAGAGAGAGAGAAGGAGAGAGA
>NC_069000.1:38156775-38157393 GCF_001194135.2 Octopus bimaculoides | reverse complement strand
ATATATATATATATATATATACATAGTGGAGGCGAAATGGCCCATTGGTTAGGACAGTGGACTTGCGGTCGGAGGATCGCAGTTTCGTTTCCCAGACCGGGCGTTGTGTGTGTTTATTGAGTGAAAACACCTAAAGCTCCACGAATCTCCTGCAGTGGGGTGGGGTGGCGACCCATGTTGTACTCTTTCGCCCCAACTTTCTCTCATTCTTTCTTTCTGTTTCTTGAGTAAAGTTGCGATAGACTGGCGTCCCGTCCACAGCTGGGGTGGGGGAGCATATACACCATAGAAGCCGGGAACGACTGCTTGACTGTGTTTAAACCAAAGCAGATTTAACCACGTAAGGAAGTTACTATCAACCAACTTTTACATAATCTCTTCGTAAAAGAAGAATTAGATCATCAACAACATCGTATTCGCCTATAACTGTCCACGAAGTCATTGTATTGAGAGTCTCTTTAATTAAAGGACGAAATAAATTGGAAAATCGATTGGCATGAATATGTTGGTGGCAGCAAATTCGTTTATTAGGTTAGTGTCACGTTAAGATGTGTTCTTGTCTATCACTGTAATGTACTTTAGAGAGTGGAGGCGCAATGGCCCAGTGTTTAGGGCAGC
>NC_069000.1:38154424-38156721 GCF_001194135.2 Octopus bimaculoides | reverse complement strand
GGTGGCGAACCCTACTGTACTCTTCTACCACAACTTTCTCTCATTCTTACTTCCTGTTTCTGTTGTACCTGTAATTCAAAGGGTCAGCCTTGTCACACTCTGTGTCACGCTGAATATCCCCCGAGAACTACGTTAAGGGTACACGTGTCTGTGGAGTGCTCAGCCACTTGCACGTTAATTTCACGAGCAGGCTGTTCCGTTGATCGGATCAACTGGAGCCCTCGTCGTCGTAAGCGACGGAGTGCCAACAACAACAACAAATGTACTTTAGAGTACATCTCCTTTCTTGTCTGTTGACACTGTTTTTGTAAATTAAATCGATCTAAATATACAGGATAATCGCATACAATTGTCGTTCACGGATAGAAAAAAAAAATGGAATCAATCTGACTGATTTCACTTCTTTTTCTTTTTTGTCGATCCTATCAAACTAAGAACTCATGTATAACTATACACCGAAGCATTATATTTATTGCTGTTTGAAATAAATCGGAGAATGTGATCTGCATAAATAATTCATTGTTAGTAAGTGGTTTGATTCATGCATTTCTGTAATGTCAAACACGTGTGTTTCTGACACAATAATAATATGTTAATACTTTATATGAAATCAAAATTTTCTGTCGACACTGATTTTAGAATCTCATCTATAACTGAGGCCTTACACGCAAGGTAGACTGAAGATTTAGATTTTCACTTAAGTACATTATCTTAGTCCAAGTCTTAGTTCTTCCCGAATAGTTGACCTGTATATCGGGCAGCAAAACGTCTCAAATCATCCCGAATTTAAGCATATTCATCTGCATCTTCTCAAGTGATGATAGGTTGCTCCAGATCTCTGAAGGTTGAGCTCTGCATCTTCAAGGGTCTCTCTCTCTCTCTCTCTCTCTCTCTCTCTCTCTCTCTCTCTCCCTCTCTCCCTTCACCCCACTGGTTGTACTCATTTTACAGCTGTTTTTAGTATTTGTTCTTGTGGCTAACGGAAAACATCACCAGTAAGTGTAACTCATCTCTTTTCTTTCTTCCTCTGCCACAACATTGTCCTACCGACAGCAGTCTACTAGAGTAGAGAAGAGTACCTGGCAGTAACGCAGTGAGCTGGCAGAATCGTCAGCCCGGCGGCAAAACGCTTAGCGGCATTTCGCCGGTCTTCACATGCTCAGTTCACATTCTACTGAAGTCGACTTTGCCTTTCATCCTTTCGGGGGCCGATAAAATAAGTACCAGTTGAGTACTGGGGATCGATGCAAACGACTTAGTCCCTCCACCCACAGCTCCGAAATTGCTGGCCTAGCGCCAAAATTTGAAATCAATATTATGTAGCAGTAAGGCGACGAGCTGGAAGAATCGTTAGCACGCCGCGCAAGATGAACGCCGGTTTTAACATTCTGAGTTCAAATTCAACCGAAGTCGACTTTGCCCTTCATCCTTCCGCGGTCCATTAAATAAGTACCAGTTGGAAACTGAGACCGACTTAATCGACATGGCCTCTTTCCACCAAAAACTTCTAGCTTAGTGCCAAAATTTGAAACCAATATTGCCTAGCAGCATGTCTATCCATATGCCGAAACACTCTTGGAAGAATCTTTACATTGAATCCTATTCGACATATATTTAACACAATCAGCTCTGTTCCTTGACATTTCTGTCGATTGCTCAACAGAAGGAAAAAAATTAGTGAATACAATGTAGGCGTCTGTTCCGTGTTATTCATTTCGTTATAATACATCTTACAGCATTTGGCACAGTCTACCATACGTCTAAGTTCGTTTTGGCATTTGTTATATCATTGCCTAGCAACATGGCTTGAATAACGTGGCATTTCTCCAGTAGATTTCTCATTTACACTTGGCTACGATAAAAAAAAAACACTAATGGTTTACAAGAAGCAAAACGCATTAACGGATATGTACTCGTGTTTCCAATAAGATTTATCGCCCCACACTTTCTTGCAGTTTATATATGCGTTTCTGTCTTTTGCTCTCTGTTTTTCACCCGATTCTTCTGATTACACACACACACACACATATGTATAAATATGTGTGTGTTTATTCATATGTATCATTATATGTGTATGTATATATATATATATATATATATGTGTGTGTGTATGTATGTATATTTAGTAACTTATACAGAGCTCTATCACACTCATATATGCGTGTGGCGTGTGTGTGGGTGTATCTATTATTTCATATATCTATACTTATCTCCACAGACACTCGCGCACACACCCACACATCCATTTTTGCACACACTGACACACAATACATAGAAAACAAAACAAATCTAAATAC
>NC_069000.1:38148395-38152467 GCF_001194135.2 Octopus bimaculoides | reverse complement strand
ACCTTGGCAGAATTTGAACTCAGAACGTAAAGAGCCGGAAGAAATATCGCTAACGATTCTGGCAGCTCGCCGTGTCGATATACTTAATCTACACTCATAGCTTATGTAGTAGCAAACATCATACTCTACCAAGTTTTCGTTATGCCGTCTCTGCCGTTACGTAATATACGTCGCACTACAAAACTGAGATGTGTATTTTCTTTTGTTTATTTTTTTTTCCATATTTTAAAAATAAGCTTTGTCGATTATGTAATAACGTAGGATCAGCTATGACATATTTATCGTCTGCTTCGTACATCTTTATCACCAGGATGTAAATTTATCCTTGGTTGCCAATCACTATTGTAAACCAGTGTTTACTTGCTATCAGACAATCATGAAACCTATTCGGTTGTAGCTGTTGATTATAAAGTAATATACGGTTTCCCTATTCGTCGTGCGGCAGACTTTTTAGACGGTAGTGTATTTACCTAAATATCGTGGGTGGAAATTCGTTAATCATGAAATGTCTAAATATGTCTGGTTTTACAATGCTTTGCTTTTAAAGTGGTACGAATTTAAATGTAGCATTTAATTGGCTGTATTAGAATGTCAGTGGAGGGAGACGCAATGGCCCAGTGGTTAGGGCAGCGGACTCGCGGTCATAGGCCTTTGAGCAGGTATTGTCAAGCTTTTGGAAAAACTTGATGCAGATTCTCTGCTCAACTTTCTTTGTCATGGTCAATGCAACGATCAAACGCTACACACCTTCCTTCCAAGTCCTGCCGTAAACACCGGAAGTGAGCTAGAACGTTGAAATTTAGTGCAAATGCACCAGTAGAGTTCAAGATAAATCTGTGCCAAGTGGCTTCACTCTTCGTGTTTTAGCTTTGTCACTATAGCAACAGTCCGGATACTTATTGATCAGACCGCATATATACATTTTTTTGTGTTTCACGTATTTAATTTACTTTATATATTGATCTGTCTAATTTGCTTGTCTCTACATTTACTTCTATGCATGCATATATGAATGTATGTGGGTGTATAATGAGACAAATAACTCCTTCACATGTATCAACCAAACATTTCTGATGCAGCTCCCAAGCACTAACTCAATCCACACCTCCGTAAGCAACTACCGTTAGTAAATATAGGTATTTAGTAAATATAGGTATTTAGTATCGAGTATTTTACTAATCTACTGCATACTGATCACATCTCTTACTAACCTAGACTTTTGTCGTTCATCGATTGTCAATGACTGATCAATTGGTTTCATTTTACTCTTGTGCATATGAAATTAAATTACAAAATCTATAACGAAAGATCTCATTTTGTGTGATTGACTGACTCCTTCACTACGAAGGCCAACTTTTACCGTTTTCTCTATTCTTAATTTAGCCAGAATTTTGGAGACACCAGGTCTCGCTTTCTGCACTCTTAGAGTTACCTTGGTTATCTTATCATTATGAAAGTCGATGACACTAAGAGATGGGAATACAAGTCAAGAAACTAACGAAGCTGTAGCTTACTGCAGTGTTTTTTTGTTTTTTTTTATGCATCTCATTTCTTCTAGAAGTATCGTATTTACTTCCATTCTCCTTCCTACATACTCTTAGCATTTATTTACGCTCCTTATTCTTCTTTCTCTATTTCTCAGCGTTCTATTTATCCACCGCCCTTCTCTCGACCTATGAATCCAAATTATATTTTCTCTCGTTATATCACGCTTGTTTAATTCTCTTTCATTTCCTTCTCTTGCTCACTATCTCTCTTTCCTTCATGCTCTCTCTTTCTTTCTCTCAGTCGCTCTCTCTCTCTCTCTCTCTCTCTCTCTCTTTCTCTCTATATCTATCTATCTATCTTTCTATCTATCTAATCTCATAATCTTTCACTATTTCTCCAACCTACAGACATATCACTGGTTGATTAATTCTCTGACTTACTGATTCACGGACACCTCCCACTTACTCACTCATACACTCATTCGCTCATTCCCTCACTTACTCATTCAGTCACTTAATCACTTACTTGCTCACTCACTCACTCTCTCTCTCACTCATTCTCTTATACACTCACTCACTCACCCACTCGCTCGCTCCCTCGCTCCCTCCCTCCCTTCCTCATTCTCTCGCTCATTCACTCACTCAATCACCTACTCACTCACTCACTCGCTCACTCACTCACTCTCCCACTCTCTCACTCTCTCATTCACTCACTCACTCACACTCTCTCTTATTCACTCACACTTTTCTTACTTCCCCCTCTCTCCATCCTTCACTCTCTCATTTCCCTTCGACTCCCCCACTCCCCCACTCCCCCACTCCCTCACTCACAGATCCACTCATCTTTTACCCTCTCTTTACTTTCCCTTCTATCCCGCCCAAAGGTTCCATTCGGATTTTCCCGCTCAAAATTCTTATTGACTCCCTTTCTGTTTTATTAATAGTCAACATCTTAGTCTTAGAAAAGCAGAACCGTTTTCGCAATTAACCCATTAGTAACTTATCGATTGGAAACTATTGGTATCCCAGTTTGTAAAGAAAGCCAAATGTAGAATCAGACAAACGACACACGAGTCCTTTTCAACATAACATCTGCATTTAAACTATATTGTATTGCATTATTGATTTGTCAGCGATATATTTGGGGCAGCCTGTAAGGTTTCAGGTTTCCTCTTCGTCATTGATCCGCCAACTTTATTTTCTATGATAGTCTTGGAACGAATATTATCTTGTGAAAACCGAAACAACGAATGCAAGAGCATTTCTGGAGAAAAGAGTGAAGGGACGAGGAAAGATGAAAGGAGGGAACAGCAGCAACAACAACAAAGATAATAAAAAAATAACCAACAAAAACAACAGCGACTATAACAAAACGAAAATCAGAACGCAGTTAAACGTAACAAACGAGATCTCATGTTATAGAAAATAAAATGAAGTCTGCTGCTAAAGATATTCTATTATTTTTTATTGGCTCACAGCTTTCAGGGGGCTGTGATCGATCAGACTGAACACGGTATGTAGACATATCTGGTACTTATGTTATTGTCTTTTTTCTTTTTGTGGTTATCTAACTTCTAATTAGCGTAACATAGAGAGAGACGCGGCATAAAGTTTGCTGTAAACACGAACACTGCTGTGGATGTAAACACGGCGGCAAACAAACGTATACACACATGTACTCATTTAGCCACGCATGCATAAATTCATACATACATACACGTACACACAGATATACATAGATACATACATACATACATGCATAGATATATACATACGGCGAGCTGGCAGAAACGCTAGCACACCGGGCGAAATGCTTAGCGGTATTTCGTCTGCCGCTACGTTCTGAGTTCAAATTCTGCCGTGGTTGACTGTGCCTTTCATCCTTTCGGGGTCGATTAAATAAGTACCAGTTACGCACTGGGGTCGATATAATCGACTTAATCCGTTTGTCTGTCCTTGTTTGTCCCCTCTGTGTGTAGCCCCTTGTGGGTAGTAAAGAAATAACATACATACAAGCATGCGTACATACATGCATAGATACATACATGCATACATACATACATGCATACATACAAGGAATGTTACAGGTATCTAGGGGTGGGTGAAAACATCTTACAATGGCATCTGTAACAAAACACGTGTCACTAAAGAATATTAGCCAAATAAAGAACATTTGGACCTCATAATTTCTGAATTCAATAAAACAGTGGTCCACAATGTGTTTGCAGTGCCAGTACTCATATTAACATTTGGGCAGCTTGATTGGACGTTTGATGGGATCTGAGCCATCGATGTGAAAACCCGAAAAATACTAACAAGCACACATAATTTCCACATAAATGGAAAACTGGAATCTTTGCTCGTACCACTTGCGCCAGGCGTCGTGCAGTGTCTTCGAACCTGAAGCCGCTTGGTTGTGGTTGTTGAGGGCGAATTTCATTATCATACTGTTACGCCTTCATTATTTATAGAAATTGCTAGATAAAATGGCAGAATTAAAACATGCTATCTTGGCGGTGTTTCAGTATTTCGTTTAATAAGTAAGTTTGTGTCGCTATATATATATTATACAAAAAACGATAAAA
>NC_069000.1:38145543-38147584 GCF_001194135.2 Octopus bimaculoides | reverse complement strand
ATATATATATATATATATATAAGCATATAAAATCATTGTACAATCACCACCGGCATGTGACCCACCAAAATTTAACATCCCCATTAACGGAATTTCCAATGAATACATTGAACATTTCCCTTATCTCGGTAGTCTCCTGTCCGTCCAACGTACACCATCAAAGAAAATAGAAAATATCATATAGGCAGTACACTCACCCTTTTGAAAGCTCTCCAATAGAGTCTTTGGGAGCAGAAGTCTTACTACGTAGACCAAAATGATCGTGTACAATGCCATATTTGTGTGTACCCTGTTGTTTGGGTGTGAAACGTGGGCCCTGTACTGCCATAATCTGAAAAAGCTTGAACAATTCATTGACAAGAAACTATAGTCAATTTTGAGCATCGAATGAGATTATTTTACCAATACTGACGTACTAAAAGGATGCGAGAAAAATTAGCATGGAGGCGACAATCATTAATTACCGCTTCAGATTGGTAGGTCACGCGGCTCGTACGGGCAAAATTAGGCTTCCAAAGATATTCTTATCTGGATTACTGAACATTGGGAGACGCCCTCCTGGACAACCCCTGCGATGTTACAAATATCAATTGAAGAAAACTAGGAAGAGAACTGTTGTAGACCAAATTTTCCTGGGAAATGACAGCCAACCAATACACTCTTTGACGTAATTTAACTGAAACAAGAATATCCCGTTTTGAAGAAAACAGCACGGATATCGGAATGAAATGACAACGTAAGAAAGACAGAGCAACCCAAACGTAACCAGCACCAACAGTCCAATAGGATTCTTGCAATAGGGTGTTTAGAGCAACAATTGGGATTTTTGCCATTGGAAAGACTATAATCCCCTACAGTACAGATGATATCTACCCCCCGCTTTGAAGTGAAATGTGCTAAATACACAGAAACGAGACTTTGCAGACGACGACAACGACGATAATTCATATACACGCACACACACACTCACAGAGAGATATATATGTTTTATGGAGCTTTGGTTTTTATATCATCTGAAGTTTGCAGCTTTAGTGTTTTTCTACCCATCGCACAAAACCAAGACAAGCAGAGTGCATTTGTAGTTGTGTGGGGGTAAAAGCAGAAGCTCAAATGGATCCACATATAACCGGTACTCTGTCTGTTACGACGACGAGTGTCCCAGTAGATCCGCTCAACGGAACAGCCAGCTCCTGAAATTAACTTACAAGTGGCAGAGCACTCCACAGACACGTAGTACACTTAACGTAGTTCTCTGCGAGATTCAGGGTGACAAAAGCTAGTCCTTTCAAATACAGGCACAACTGATTATTGCCAGCTGAGTGGAATGGAAATAAAGTAGAAATAAAGTGTCTTGCTCAAGGGCACAACGCATCACCCGGAATTGAACTCACGATCTCAGGATGGTGAGCCGAATATCCTAACCACTAAGCCACGCCCCTTCATATGTGTTTGTGTGTGTGTGTGTGTGTGTGCATTTATGTATATCTATCTATCGACCAATCTATCTATCTATCTATCTATCGATCGATCGATCGATCTATCTATCTATCTGCCTATCTATGACTGTATACTTCCACACGAAACTATATTTTAAGGTAGAAGACAACACTTGCAGAAGATGCCGCACCGAGGGAGTGAACCCCAAACCATATGTTTGCAAATCTGGATTCTTAACCACATAACCATGTCTGCGCCTATACGGGATAGATGATGCTACATAGATGTTATTACAGGCCTTCAAGGTTTCCGCGAAACACAGCATTTCGTTATGTTGCCTGAGCATGTCATCACCTCTTGCTTCTTATCACTCACTTTGTCATGTTTATTGTGAAACAGATTTCCATTTATCAAGTCAACAGCTTTACTTATGAGGAAGAGATGATAGCATACACCAGCAGACCGCTTGTTATTGATTTTATTGTTGTTGTTATTGGTGTTGTTGTTGTTTAATCTCGTTCAGATCTCATCGTCCAAGTCTGAGAGCAAAGTCGCTCCAGCTACATTATCGCATCTTTTTCTGTTTATATATATATATATATAT
>NC_069000.1:38143584-38145157 GCF_001194135.2 Octopus bimaculoides | reverse complement strand
ATATATATATATATATATATATACTACGTGAGCTGTCGGAATCGTTAATACAACCGACAAAATACCGGTAGTTCTTGTGGTTCTTTACGTACTGAGTTCAAATATCGTCGAGGTCGACTTTGCCTTTCATCCTCCCGGGGTTGATAGAACATGTACCTATGAAGGACTGGGGTCGCTGTGATCCCCGCCTTTTAAACTTGCTGGCCTTGTACCAAAATTTGAAGGAATTTATACAGAACAACATTATCCGTGTGCTTGTATAATTCTTTCTATTATGGGCACAAAGCCTGAAATTTTGAGAGGAGGGGGCAAATCAAACACATCGACTCTGGTGCTCCACTGGGACTTTATTGACTTCAAGTGCATATAACCAAATGCTTAAAGCAGAAGTCAGTACAGAAAGCTTTTTGAAAACAACATGAATGAACACGACAAAGTTGTCGTGTATTCGACACGTCTCTCTTCCATTGATAACAAAACAATATTGAATAAGGTTTTATGATATCGGTTTTATTGTAAAAATAAGTACAGAAATTTATTCAACAAAGAGAAAAAAAACAATAAGTAGAATAACATAGAGAAATGGTCGGAATTGCTGACATTCATGAATTCATTCTTGAAGACTTCCATACAAATATACATAAATATATATATACATATATGGATATATAAATATATATGCCCCTCTGTATATACATTGATATGTATATTCAAATATTCACACATTCACGCTCACACATTCACACTCAGATATATATATGAATTTATCATAGATAATTTTAAATTAATATAGGCTTATATGAGGCCTGTTATCATAGCATATATGTTTATTTGGACAAGTTACAAATAAATTCAATTCTGAATCACGGCAAGAATGTTTCATAATAGATGTTGAAAGTTTTTTTCTAAAAATCACCCAGTTATTCACACAGTCTTAACATTGTATATGTATATATATATATATATATTCATATAGGCAGGTATAAGTATATACATATACATGCAGTTTGTATTACATTGTGTGATTATATGCAGGTGGGCATATAAATATATGTTTATATATATATGCATGTATGTATTGTTTATATGTGTGTATATATGTATGTATATATATGTATGTATATACGCATCTTTATGCGTGGATTCATGTTCCTAAAGAGGCACTAATGTACGTAAGCATGTATGTATTTATGCCTGCGGGTATGTGTGTTTGTATGTGTGTGTGTGTATATATATATATATATATATATATATATTCTGTGTGTGTAAGGCAATTATATGGAAATATTAAGGCCAAGCTACAGCATGTCCTTGTCTCTGATTGCCAAACAAATTGAGAAGCTGAAGATATATGTACTTCAATTATATATTTATCTTCATATAAATATATACATACATTTGCATAGTCATACAAACATCACTCTATTCAAATACTTAGTGAGTGTGTGTATGTGTGTGTGTGTGTGTGTGCGCGCGTATATATGATATGATATATATATATGTGTATATATATACACATGCATGTGTATATGTACATTTATCTCTCTCTCTCTCTCTCTCTCTCTCTCTCTCT
>NC_069000.1:38136540-38141540 GCF_001194135.2 Octopus bimaculoides | reverse complement strand
ATATATATATATACACACAAATACATAATTGTCAGCTCACGTTACTGGCAATTTCAAAATCTCTCAATGCCGCATAATGTGGTTGAAATGATTTTCTTCAGATGTGGTTTACTTCTGAACCGGGATCACTCTACTTGTTTAAGTGTCCAAAGCAATTCATATACATATACATATATATATATACATATATATATATGTGTATGTATATACGTATGTATATATATATATATATATATACATATATATATATATACATACATGTAATATATACATGCTTGCGTAAGTATATAAATATACGTATGCATATGTACGCATAGTTACATATTTATACATATGTTGCATACATATATAAAAATATATATATTACGTATCTCTATTTTTATATATAGGTACGTATACTGTAGCAACTTAGTATATATTTACATATATGGATATAAGTATATATAAGTATATATATACATACATATATACATATATTTTAATACATATATGTGTGAGTGTGTGTTTGTGTGCATATATATATTGATATACATGTATATATATATTAGACACAAACATACACACATGCATATACGTACATATATAGACATGCATATATGTATGTAAACATATGTATACACACATATACAGACACGCATATATATATATATAAACATTCTATGTTCATGTACGCTTGCCATTCAACCAATCTGAGACTTTTGTATTAAAAAATATGATATATTTAAATTTTGAATATGAATTTCCAAAGCCTTGGTTCTCATATTTCCGGCTTTTGTGATGATATTCAATATTTAAAACAAAAATTATATTTTGATGGTTTAATGTGATGAAAAGATGCTTGATTGTCTTGCTAATAAGATTTGGGTGTTTTCAAAAAACTTAGATGCTAAGTGCATAAATAAAATTGGGGTCTGAGTAAAGATAAACGCATTCACACATACAGATTTAGGCTTGGGTGTGAAAATACAAAATACACCCAATACCAGGTTTGGTGCCTCGTGGTTTAAAAAAATGAATTTAGTGTACGATATATATGTGTGTGTGTGTATGTGTGTATGTATGTGTGTGTGTGTATGTACGTACGTATATATATATACATCTTATCAAAAAAAAATTAAATGAAGCAATTACTTTAAGTTTCTTAAACATTAGATGTTTTCAATTCTTTATAAATCAGAAATGAATACACCACATTGCTATATATGCGTGTGTGTGTAAGTGTATATATTTAGGTATGTACGTGTATCAGGAACCTTTGTGTTCTTCACAAAGTCCCATGTTGCTGCCACTTAGATTTGTAATACAGCTCGTCAACTCCTTTGGATTTGATTACAGCTGTGTATTTTTACGCTTTATTTCATATTTCCCTTGACACCAAGATCGACAAATTGATAATCTGACAACTTGACCAACGTTATTCATACTATTAATAAATAATTTAGCTTGGATCCTTCAAACCGAAGCAGTCCAGCTTATATAATGATGATTAATGTTGAACAAAACAAAACAGAGGTCATTTTAACATGTGTTTTTTACGATGAGTAACATAAGGTCGCGAAATGATGTGATTTTATATGTATTTATATAATGTCAATGAGATTTTATGTAGAGAATGTCATTTGCATTGAAGCTTCTGCCACAAAGGAACATTTGGGAAAGAAAAAAAAAGCTGGAAGTGTTCATAGATCAAACAGGTTATCACAAGACTTGACTTTCCTGGAGTTTTTTTTGAAAATCTTGCTGATCAGGGAGCGCCTGGTCTTCGTTCGCCTGTTTTTGTTCTTTTTGTTGGTGAGTGTTTGGCTGTTATCTTGAACGTGAATGTTTAATTTCAGTCGTATTTGACTTAGACCGCCGACCAAAAGGTCGTCAATTTGATGGTTCAACGCTGCAGATGTTTCGACATATTTGCAGTCGTAGTTCACAGCTATGCTTCGTGCTTCTGCAATGACAAAGAGAAGAATAGGAATTTTTTATAAAATATGTATGTTTTACATATGTTTGAAGGAAATTTTGTGAATTAGAAATTATAAGTAACTTTTTTAAAGCTAAGACGAAAATAATAATTAAAAATTAAGACGAAACAATTTATAACAGTTTCAAATTTCGGCACAATGTCAGCAATTTCGGGAGTGATATATCGAACCAGGGCTCAACTGGTACTTATTTTATCGACTCTGAAAGGATGTAAAGCAAAAACGACAGCGGCGGCGCTTGAACTCAGAACGTAAAGACAGACGACACACCGCTAAGAATTTTGCACGGCGCACTAACGATTCTGTCTTCATACTACTACTACAATTTTAATAATAATAATAATCACAGCAACAACAACAACGTCAATATGCATGAAGCTGAAGGTTGTGGTGATGATAAATGTTATAACATAATATAGAATTACTACAAAAAAAAAAATAGACAAAGTTATTGCCAACGTAAAAAGAAAAAGTCATGGTAAACACACTTGTAGTAAATACCTGAAGCGCCATGAACACATATTCATCTGTATTTTATTTGTTGATAATGGTTTCTCCCCCACACACACACGTTCCTCCCCACTTCTCTCATCATCTTTCTATTTTTATCTTCTACTCAGGCAACAACTATGTGAACTGACAACATGGATTACATTCTAGGAATATATCTACACCTGTATGTGCAAGTGTGTGTATGAATGTATGTGTGTAAGCATGGGTGTTTTGTGTATGTAAGCACGTATCTATGTGTGTACATGTATGTATGTATGTTTATATATGTATGCACGAAAGTGTGTATATTTTTCAGCATGTATCTTTAGAAGTACTTACTAACATGTATGAGCGTAGCATACATGTTAGTAAGTATATATGTATATATGTATGCATGCTTGCGTGTATGTAGACAGGTGTTATGTGTGTAAAATTATTCTTATATATATATATATACATACACATATACATGCATAAACACACACACATATATGCTTATATATATTATATATATTATATATATGTATGTATATATATATATATATATATATATATATATATATATATTAATGTAAATATGTAATGTATGAATGCGATGTGTGCAATAACGTGATAAAGAACGGTTTTTGAAAGTTGAGTCTATCTTTAGTCATGTCTTGAATCCTCGCTGGCTCAACAGTACTTCGCTGTGAGTGGTCGGTCGATTACTTTCCAAGAAATCCTACTCTTGCTGTCACCCAACCACGCCATTAGGGTGTCTGTTGCCAGAGTTGTTCGCTTCTAACTCTTTACTATAGAACTTTATTCTCTATAAAAGCTATTTTTAATCTTTCAAGCAGGAGGCTGTTACGTGGCATGACTTTGCTCTCTTCAGCATTCAACTATGAATCATTGAATCACCAAACACTGCACAGACAATCAGCGCCACCTACTACCTCCATGAAGATTGAGAGTGTAATGTATGTGTGTATGTCTGTGCGAGTATGTGCACGTGTGTGCGTGTGTGTGAGTGCTTGTGTGTGTTTATGTATACAAATCTTCTCTGGGTATTAAAGTTGTTGAACAAGAAAAGATAATCGCAACTGCATATATACACAGTTTGACCTTGTATAAAATTAAGCTTCAATATTTAAATCTCTTCAAAAAAAATCATTAGGTTTCCGTGGTAGACTTGGGCATTGGCGTGATTCAAACATGGTAGAAAGTCCCTCTTTTTTTTAAGACCCTTTGTGAGTCAAATGTAGTTGAATAAACCTATTAGATATACCCATGATAGATTTTTACGGAGATGAAACAGATTAATAATAATATACATACTACTCCCCCCCCCCTCTCTCTCTCTCTCAGAACAAAATCTAGCGAAGTAAAGCTAGAGATTTACAGAGATGACGGATTAATCCAATTCTGGTATAAAGATGGCCACCAAATAGCTAAGTTTAGAATGACACGATCAAAACGTTCAAAAATTTAAGCCTAACAATTAATGTCATCCATTAGCATAAATAAATTTTGAGACATAAGCCTTGAGATAAATTCTATTAAATGCAACCCATATAAAATGGTTATAATATATTTACAATGAGCCCTTATAATATATTCCCAGATGCCTTTCAACCATACAAACTTCTACAGCTGTATGAACGCACAAACCATATATTTAGTAAGGGTGCGAAGTCTCGTGCATGTAAATTTGCAGGCGTTGATGCAAAATAGTGTGTGGTTGACTCATACATCTTTTATGGTTTTTCAAAGTAGTTTATGGTATTTATGATTTGGAGCGAAGTATTTTAGTAGTAATTTGAAAAGGTATTTATTTTCAGTCCCTTCAGAATACAAACTAATTCGAGAATGTAAGGAGACACTGCTTTTCCGTAACAACAGACAGGTGGGGATGATAAATTCAATCTTTAAAGAGGAAGATTTACACTAAGATATTTCCTTAGAGACATGCTTCCTGTATTCTTTTTTAGAGTCAAATTCCTCAGATCTCCTCATGATACCTAAGATGCTAAACCCTAGTAAAGATCTCTCATAGCAAAATCTAAATTTGGAAATAAAAAATACATATTTACGCGTTCTCCATTTAAAATCATTAAAGAAATTATAATAATTATCATTCATTTTTTTGGAAGCGGCAAGCTGGTAGAATCGTCAACACGCCGAGCAAAAGGCTTAGCAATATTTCATTGTTCTTTACATTCTTAGTTCAATTACCGCCGAGGTCAACTTTCTCTTTTATACACTCGGGATCATTAAAATAAGTAGTAATTGAAGACTGGGATCGATGTAATCGACTTGGCCCACCCCCAAAATTGCTGGCCTTGTGCCGAAATTTAAAGTTATTATTATTATTATTATTATTATTATTATTATTATTATTATTATTATTATTATTATCTCATTAACATTTACGATTACAAAACGAAAGATAATAATTTCATAACTTACCATCACTACTGACTTCCCGTTTCCTGACTAGGTCAATTTTATTGGCAACCAAAATAACTGCCCGGTCACTACCCATGTCTTGTC
>NC_069000.1:38129662-38135523 GCF_001194135.2 Octopus bimaculoides | reverse complement strand
TATATATATATATATATATATATATGTATGTATGTATATACTTCCGTGGTTATTGTTGGTGCTGTTGTATAGCGCTCTGTCAACTGGATACGTAACAGGTTGTTCGTGCTTTTACCGCCGTCTATTTTTGTGATCTGATAGTTGCTGTCGGTTACTACTACATACTACTGTTGCCTTCAATATCTTATCCAACACTCCTCTTCATTCATATAGTCAACTGTACGCATCTTTGCTTCTGCAGATGCACATGTCTGTGCACATTCATTGCCGTCAAAATCATAACAAGAGATTACACTACTAATACATCGCACCGATAGACATCTTCGATTAAAGATATATAAAGTTTTTCTATACTCTGACGTTATCCGGCGATCGGATATATATATATATATATATATATGTATGTATGTGCATAAAGGTATATAAGTATATATAGGTATATGCGTGTATATATATACATATGTATAATGCGCACGCCCATATGCATATGCACACACTCATACTTCTTTTACTGTTTCTCTCGTCCCAGTCACTGGACTGCGACCAAAATGGAGCAATTCTTTGAAAGGTTTTAATCGATCACATCAATTCCAATAGTTAGTTTTATTCTGGTACTTGTCTTGTTGGCCTTCATTTGTCGAGTTGCTAAGTTAAATGACATAAACAAAAAGCAGTGCTTTTTAATCCCCAAGTAGCCAATTAAATCATCCTTTGATCCTTCCGGGGTTAATATGATAAAATGCCACACAGCTACTGGATCTTGCTAACTGATTGTCTGTTCATTCACCGTACAGTATTTCTAAGATATTAATCTAATTTGATGTTACATTTTTAACGCCGTGGAGAAGTTTGCCTCTTTCTTGCAATTAATTTTAATTCTAGGTACAGTTTTAGGGCGGCACGACCGCTTTGCACAAAATATGCTTTTGATTGTCAGCATGTCTGCAACATTATGTTCATTAAGAGAAAGAGATAGAAGGTTCTCTACGCATTTTATACACCCGAAAGTTGCGTGTTGTTAGCAGTGATTAGTTGAAAAATCAAAGCGATTTCTATAAATCTCAAGCGCCCTTCCGCACCGCAGGTTCCCTCGTCTATTATTATCTGTACATGTTTGGGAATCCCTTTGTTAGAAATTGGCGCGACTGTTACACAAATAATATCAGTCGTAGTGGTAGTGACTGCACAAGCCACAAACTAACTACAAAAACAAATCGACAAAATCGTCAAAGAATTCTTAAATGCGCATGTAAACACACGTACGCGCACACATATACATTTATGAAATATATAAACGTGTGTGTATGTGTGTGTATATTGAGCAGTTGGCTGCAGTGTACAAAACATCTGGTTGAAGTGAGTTTTTTCCTACGTATAAGATATCTTCTACTACGAGAAAGGCGTGGGTTAGTGCAGTGATAGTATCTGTATAAATCTAGCGCGATCTATATCGATCGCAATAGGAAGTCCGCCAGCCGGTTGTAATGGGGAAAACCTCGCTGATTCATTAACAAACTACAACAACAGAGAAGTGATGGTAGCTTCGAGGCTTCAGGCGATGGTGTCCTGTTGCTGCTGGTGATGATGCTGTGGTGTTTCTCCATATCGTGTCCCTATTTCTAGATGTGGCAGTGGAGGGTCTTTCGCGGTGTTAAAAGCGATTTCAGTGCGGAGAGAGTTTTATAAACTTATGTTGGTGATGGTGTAGTTTGCTTTTGCCAGTGGTATGACTAGAGTGTGTGTTACTCAGAGTAACCCTTCAACCTATATATGCTTTTACAGCAGACCCTAAAATGCCGCCCTTCCATAAAAACGGCGCTCGAAGTACACCGCGTCCTCGCCCCTTTAGTAGTTTCAAAAGTGGTGGTCATGGTGTTGATAAATTGGAAGCTGATATAAAACATAGTGCTGTAATTAATTGTTGTTGTTGTTGTTTGGCCCCAGGTCTGCCTTGTCTGAGAACACCTACGACCAAAAACATGATCAGTCACCCTTATCCAGTCATCGTGTATCTAGGAGTAGTGTTAACCCTAGACGTTATGGTGATCTGGTTGCGATTTCGCGCAGATTGTTCGACCACGTAGAGGCTTCCTCGTTAACAAGTGAAAGTTAGTGTTGTTGTTGATGTTGGTGGTGGTGGTGGTGACGCAGGTCTGCTCTGACTGAACATACATATGACCAACGACATGATAGGTCACCCTTATCCTGTCATTGTGTATCTAGGAGTACCATGTTAAACCTAGACGTTAAACCAAGGACGATGTGGCTGCCATTTCGTGCAGATTGTGCGACAACTTAGAGGCACCCTCATTAACACATGAAAGTTAGAGTCGTTGTTACTGTTGGTGATGTTCGTTGTGGTGGCCTCCGAAGGAATCTGGCGGGGGGGGGGATCTATGACGTAATAGCACTGGCGACAGAGATGACGTGTCGGTGAGATTCCGCTCCACGCTAAAAATAGTTTATAGCATGGGGGAGACACTGATTGCTGATACTAAATATAGCAATCATTCTTCTGACAACAAACACTCGAGTCTATGTGCGTGTGTATGTGTGCCTGCATGTGTGTGCGTGTGTGCCTTTGTATGTGCATGTGTATGTGAATCTGGTTGTGTGTGCGTGTATGTGTGTGTGTGTGTGTGTATGTGCGTTTCAAGTAGGAACCATACTATTTCAAAATATGCATTGATCGAGTTGTGCGTGTGTAGGTGCGTAGGTGCCTCTGTGTGTGTGTGTGTGTGTGTGTGTGTGTGTGTGTGTGTGTGTAATGAAGTTTAAAAACCTTGGGGGTAAAATCGATACAGAATATGAAACAAAATGAAGACGGGGCGAGAAGGTAGTAAAAGAAAAAAAATAGGAAAAGAAAAAAAGAGAGGAGAAAAACGAAAGAAGGAGAAATAAAGGATTGTGGGACTATTCGTACGAGGGAGTAGATAGCATTAAGATTACTCTGACGTCACATGACGAGATAGGGGTCTTTTTCATTAAAGTGATATAACAGATAGCAAAGCTATATTTAGCACACATAATCGATATTGGGGAATATTCAGCGTTTCTCCTATTTCGCCTTGTTCGCTTTACACATCGTACAACATATTCATGAATGAAAATAGTAGGTTTGCAATCTCCTGGATTGATGTGTGAACTGGCAAGTGGGTGCTCATCCGTAGTATAAGCATATGTATGCATGTATGTATGTATTTATGTAGACGTACGTGCTTGCGTTTAAGTTAATATTTGTATATAATCGTACACGCACATGCAGAAATTTATGCGTTTTGTTTGCGTGTAAAGAGAGAGAAATAGGAGCAGATAGTTTGTTAGGGAAAGGGTCAATGTAGGTGTGAATAGCTCTGAGACGTTTGAGTACAAGAAAGGCTCCTTATATTTTATACACACTGGCAATTGTGAGCAGGGTCTTCTACGTAAAAACGACCACATGTATGAAATGCAACGCGTATGCATATGTATATATTTCGCAATATATATATATATATATGTGTGTGTGCGTTTGTGTGTGTGTAGCTAAGTGTTTATGTATGTATAGCTATGCATTTTTTAGTATATGTATGTGTGCGTATGTGTAGTGTGCTTGTGTGTATATATGCCACTGCATGTGTATATATATGTGTGTATGTGTGTGTGTGTGTGTGTGTGTGTGTGTGTGTGTATTACATCTGCAAAATTGATATCTATGAATAAAAACAGTTGTAGAGATGTTTATACACGCATGACAACTCTAAGGAGTGCATATACACATATATGTGTGTGCGCGTGTGTGTGTTTATTGTTGCATACAAACATTCATAGTTAACAGGTAGTCAGAAAGATCAATTTTTAAAATTTAGCCTTGCTTTGTAATCTTTTCTTTGTTTTTGTTTTTTAAATATTACAAAAATTAAAACTATTATAAAATTAATATGAAATTAAATAAAATAAGGCGAATCCTCACCTGAATTTTCTACAACTCCCATATATTCTGAAGTCATAAACTGCCTCAAGATAGATGTCTTTCCAACACCACTGGCTCCAAGGATAACTTGTCGGAAATATGTTGGGGCTGTAGTAGAACTTCCACTGCAACTGTTACTGCCTTGAGATGAGGCCACGCTCAGAGTTCGCGAACGTGTCCCTCGGTCTGAGCCACCTCCACACTGTTCGTTATGGTCAGTAATGGTGCTTCCACTAGACATGACGCTATTATTGCTTCGTTTTTTGAAGGAATCTCCTCGGTTCACCAGGCCCTTGGGAGTCTTTGTAAAAGAGCGTACTCTGTAAAGTCCGCCAGTCGGTCTGTCACCGATGTTTTCGCAGGACACCGATAGATAGATCGGGTCAGGGTTCGGCATACTGTTGGTGCGTGGCCTGGCGCCAAGCATTTCCACTTCTCTACTGCGTGGTTTGTTCCTGAACGAACAGGACCTCGAGTGCGGCGCGGACACAGCTTCACGACTTGGGGACATTCTCGCCGACAACAGGTACTCCTTGCACAAACTGTTGTTGCTGTTGTTACTACTCGAGCTAGAACAAACGCTGATTCTTCTGTCACACCGATGCTGGTCTTCCTGCTTGTCTTGAGTCATAATGATAAGTTTTTTAAAAAATCTGTTTCGAATAACTAACAAGTTAAATGTACTGCAAATTTGCAAAAAGAAGTTTTAAACTCACTAAATTCCTTTGGGACTAAATCCGAACACGATTAATGACAAAGTTAAGAGTGGTTAAACTATGTGTAGGTAGATAAATGTGTTGAAATGTTTTGCAAACAACCACAAGGAAACGTGTGGCTGCTGATTAGCTTTGAGTTTAAGGCTTTAGCACTGCTTCGTTTGCAGTCACTATTGATTCTGGTTCTCTACTGCGAATGCTCGCTTTATATACGTGTTGTGTATGGACCGGGCAAGTCACATGATCTTATTACTCACAAGGAATATCGCCGACCTGAGATAGCCACTCCCGCTTGCTAGGTGAATCTGTACGTGTGTGTGTATATGTGTGTGTGTGTGTGTGTGTGTGTGTGAGAGTATGTGTGTGTGTGTGTGTGTGTGATTGTGGATGGTGTAGTGCATTTTTGCGTGCGTTTGACGTACGTACCTGCGTGTGTGAACGTGTATGCGCGTGCGTGTCAGCCAGTATACGCAGGCGTGTGTGTGTGTGTGTGTGTGTGTGTGTCTGTGTGTCTGTGTGTGAGAGTGTATGTGTGTGTGTGTGTGTATGTGTGTGAGCGTGTGTATGTGTGTGTGAGCGTGTGTGTGTGTGTGTGTGTGTACGTGTATAGGTGTACACCTGTGTGTAGTTTGTGTTGTGCACTTATACGTGAGGGGGAAGGCAAGGGAGGTGGGTGAAGAAGTAGGTTTGTGAGAGGAAGGATTAAAGTGAGGGAGGGAGAGGCGAGAAAGAACAAAGGGAGGAAAGAGAGAAGATAGAGGAAGAAGGGGAGGGGGAGAAAAGTAATAGGAAGAGGGAAGAAGAAATGAAGAAAGAAGTAATTAATGTAACAAGGAAAAGAAAAAGGATGAGGAGGAGAGAGAGAAAGAGAGGGAGAGAGGGAGAGAGGAGGAAAGGTAAACGGATCGTTGTTGTGTATGATGTAACATTAGAGTACAGAGACATCATGGAGATAGAGAGAGAGGATGGAGGGGGTGGAGGAGATGGGGAGGAGGAGGGAGGAGAGGGGAGGTTTTGAAGGATGAGAGAAAGGTCGAGTACGACTGAAAGGTAGATAGATAGACAGACGGATAGATAGATAGATAGATAGATAGATAGATAGATAGATAGATAGATAGATAGATAGATAGATAGAGAGAGATAAACAGATAGATAGATGGATAAATAAATAAATAGATATATATATATATATA
>NC_069000.1:38122382-38124443 GCF_001194135.2 Octopus bimaculoides | reverse complement strand
TATATATATATTTGAATCAACACAAGTTCTTGGTTTCTTTTAAATCTGTTGCTTATTCAATCGGTTGTCAAGCCACTAAGGTACGGAGACGTAAACAAACCAACACACTTTGTCAAGACGTGGTGAGGCAAAAACAAACAAACACACACACTCACATACACACATACATACAGCCATGCATTTGTGTGAGTGTGTGTCTGTGTGTCTGTGTTCATAAAGAAGGAATCTTTAACAACTTCGATCTGTGTGTAATTTTGTTATATTATTTTCATGTCCGTCTGTCTGTCTGTCTGTCTGTCTGTTTGTCTGTCTGTCTGTCTGTCTGTCTGTCTGTCCGCTTATCTATCTGTCTGTATGTCTGTTTGTATGTGTGTGTGTATGAAAGCGAGAGAGAGAGAGCGAGAGAGAGAGCGAAAGAGAGAGAGAGAGAGACTTTGCGTGTGTGTGTCTGTGTGTCTATGTATAAGAGAGTCTTTCTATGTATGTGTGAGTGTGCGTGAATGCGCGTGTGTTTTTGTCAGTGTATGTATATATGTATACATATGTGTGAGTGCGTATTTTTGTCAGTTTATGTATGTGTGTGTGTGTGTGTGTGTGTGTGTGTGTGTGTGTGTGTGTGTGTGTGTGTGTGTGTGTGTGTGTGTGTGTGTGTCTGCGTCTGTGTGTCTGTCTTGACTGTTTGTACGCACAAGCAGTCACAACAGAAATTTCCTGATTCATGTTGTATATTTTTACTATACCTTCCATACTATTCAAGCTATAGAGAAAATATAGAAGCAGGGGTTCTCAACCACTTTTAATCTATGGACCCCTTTGAAAGTCTATTTCATTCTGGTGGACCCACACAAGCCAATTGATGTTTAAAAACTAGTTTTATACAAACTTCTTTCAAAATTCCTATTTTCTTTTTCACACATTCACTTGTGCTGGTTGAACTTCGTAAAATGTAAAAGAAAGAAACCTGGCTGTTTCTTGTAATAAATAAGTCTAAAGCAAAATGTTTTTTTTTTGGCCCTTAAAATACTGCTGAACATCTCTAATTTACTATTTTGTTGCGTGGATCCCTAGACATCTTGTATGAACACTCAGGGGCGATACGGACCCCGGTTGAGAATTTCTGTTCTATAGTCTTAACAGCCATATGAGTTTGCGTGTGTCTGTGTCCGCGCGCGTGTATGTCTTGTATGTGTGTGTTTAGCTATCAAGCTCGTATAAGCTGTAGTACAACTATAATAGTGCAACGCAAAGAAAATTAATTAAACACATAATAAATAAAAGAATAATAAAAAAATTTTTTTTTTAATAGTAAAATGGAATAATTTAAAAAATCTTATATGCATAAAAATTAAAATATACGTATGCATACATACATATACTCGAATATACACATACATACATATGTACATACATATAGATAGATAGATAGATAGATAGATAGATAGATAGATAGATAGATAGATAGATAGATAGATAGATAGATAGATAGATAGATAGAATAAAGTAAATATTTGTAGTCATGTAATCAAGTTGGATCTTTTGTGCAGGCCTTCCGCTTCGTTTATTTATCTATTTATTTATTTATATGTAAGCGATTCATACCAGGTTCTTGGAAGATTTCAGTGCCCTAAATACAGAATTCTGCAGCAACCACGACCAATTGCTGAATTTATGAAGGAAGTCACAGTTTTGCTTATATGACACAGTGTTTGAATTTTATTTTGCTTCAGGCAGTCTTCATATCGCTTCAGTGGCGTTTCAGCAGAATGCCTACCACAGGTTGGCTGGCCACAAAATAAGAGAGATGTCCATAATAGGGCATCTAACCCGCTAGAAGGAGCAGTCAAAACTCCCTAATTGTGGTTTGGAGTTTTGACTGCTCCTTCTAGCGGGTTAGATGTCCTATTATGGACATCTCTCTGATGTGTTTTAAATGTACACTGTATTTATATGAATAATATATAGTCTATGGACTAGTTTTTTTTTTCTTCTCGCTAGAACACTGGTAGCAAATAAACTTTCTAAAACTTTTTTTGCTACCCTGAGATTTATTAATATATATAT
>NC_069000.1:38121195-38122219 GCF_001194135.2 Octopus bimaculoides | reverse complement strand
TATATATATATATATATATATGGATGATAACACTTTGATCCGAACTTCTTGGTACTCTGATTTTCTAGCGTGACGCTAATCTTCAGCCATTAGAGACGTCACGCTTGAAATTCAGAGTACCAAGGAGTCTAAATCAAATTGTTTTGATCCATACATGTAACTCCCAATAAATTTGTTGAGTGCCCTTCTTCTGTTTGTCTACTCACTCGTATAAATATATATGTGTGTGTTTGTGCGTGTATGTGAGTGTGTCTGTGTGTCTGTGTGTAATCTACTTAATTAGAAACTTGAGGGAGAAACTCTGTCAGCGTATCATTAGGAGCTGAAGCATGGTTACCTATCCCCTATCTCATAAGAAGAACAACAACATTGACAGGACTACATCGCACCGTCAAAGATTCGCTTTTACAATTCAAAAATCCAAGCTAGCTAAATAATAGATTTGTCTGAACTTCAACGTTGTAAAAGATTGTATCATAGCGTAGATGATAACGCCCTCGTCACTAGCAGCTGACCGAAAAATCCTACCTTCCCACGGATGATAACATTGTTGTCAAAACTACCTTCAAAGCCAATCGTAGGAAGAATTGTTCTATTGATCAAACCAAAGAAACGCCACTAGCAGAATGCAGAACGCTCCTTTAACAATTTCATGACCATAATTCCAATGAATACACGTCTTGATTTATTTTTAAAATAATCAAGAATTTGTATGAACTTAGTAAATTGAATAACTCTTTAATAATTTGTTGGCGTTTGAAATACAAAGAATGATTATTTTCATATGAAATGATAACGGAGAAAGCTTTACAAACGTTTAAAATGTGAGAATTTATATCAGAGTAAGAGAAGCAGTCTCTGGTGTGGTTGATATGAAAAGTATTAAAGATAGAGCAATCCTGTACAACAACAAAAGATGTAATGTTGCTGTATGTGGTTCGTAATATTGTTATATGTGGTTCGGAAATATTAAATGTGTGTGTGTGTGTGTGTGTGTGTGTGTGTGTGTGTGTGTGTGTGTGTG
>NC_069000.1:38117553-38120728 GCF_001194135.2 Octopus bimaculoides | reverse complement strand
TATATATATATGTATGTATATATATATACATATGTGTGTGTGTGTGTAGGTTTGTATTTCTGTGTTTGTCCTCCCCCACCATCACTTGACAACCGATGTTGGTGCGTTTACGCCCACGTAACTTAGCGGTTCGGCAAAGGCGGCCCATAGAATAAGTCCTGGAATTGATTTGATTCGACTAAAGGCGGTGCTCCAGCATGGTCGCCGTCAAATGACTGAAACAAATGAAAGAATAAAAGAATATATAATTTCCGTCTATCAAACTCACTCACAAAGCATGAGTGAGCGCGGGGTGCCGCGCAGGGTACCGCGCAGGGTGCCGCGCAGGGTGCCGCGCAGGGTGCCGCGCAGTGGCACACTGAACATGAAATCACGTGGTTCAAAGCGAGTTTTTCAACCACATTCTCATGCCTATAGAAGAAAAAACAAAAAGACACATACATACATACATACATACATACATACATACATACATACATACATACATATGTACGTACGTACATTGCTTGATGTATGTGTCAGCAAACACCTTGCTAACTCATTGCAAAGAACGGAAGCGAGACAATTAAACAGCCTAAACGAAGGTGGGCCAGTGATTTGAGAACAAAAATGTTATTTACACAAAGAAACCTTAGACGCGTTCTCGTAGTTATGAGATGTAACACAGACAATACATTTACGAAACATCAAAATCATGAAAAAAAAAGAATAGAAAAAAATTATAAAAGCAGTTTAGAAGAAAATATTTAAAAGCTAATGTATAGGCGTGGCTGTGTGGTAACAAGCTTGCTTCCCAACCACATGGTTCCGGGTTCAGTCCCACTGCGTGACACCTTGGGCGAGTGTCTTCTACTATAGCCTCGGGCCGACCAAAAACCTTCACAGTGGATTTGGTTCACGGAAACTGAAAGGAAGACAGGTGTATAAACAACAAGCAGTTGTAATAGTTTGACGCTCGGGGAGGTGAGAAAGTCTTTTACGTTTCGAGCATACGCTCCTCAACTGAAATGAACACGAGGAAATAATCAGAGAGTGAATAAAAAAAAAATTTTGTGGATTTAGCGGTCAATAATGTCAATCATGTATATATGTGTGTGTGTGTGGTGTGTTTGTCCTCCATCACCGTTTGACAACCGGTGTTGGTGTGTTTACGTTGACTAAGTTTTGTCAATATATCGAGTTTCAGAAAATCGAAGCTGGGGAAAACCCAAAGCAGATTGATCGAGATTTAGCAACAATTTAAATCACAGTTCGACATAAAACATCTTCGGAAAGTAGGAAACCTGTCTAATCTTGGTCAGCAAGTTCCTTGTCATCTGACTGCTTCTAAGCTTAATCAAAGAGTTGTTGTTTTCTCGGCATTGAAGAGAAGATTGGCTACTGAACTTTCCTTGTGTTGAATCATCAGAGGTGATGAAAAGTGGGGTCTCCATAATTATATCCAACTAAAACGGTAATAGTTAGCAACCAATGGAAACGGAAAATCCATCCCCAAACCTGGACTACACCTAAAAAAATGTTATTCTCTTCGTTTGATTGGAATATAGAGAGTGTTTTCTGTGATGAACTGTTAAGCCAAAACGAAATAGTTAATGCGGAGAATATTTGTCGTCAATCGGAAAACATTTTACAGAAATTTGCAGGAAAAGCAATAGTTATTTGTTAATCGTAAATGGATGTTACTCTTATACGACAACGCAAGATCAGAAAGTGCCCAAATCACTCAAGTACTTAATCTATCGACCCCCGAAAGGATGAAACGTAACGTCGACCTCGGCGGAATTTGAACTTAGAACGTAAAGACAGACGAAACATCGCTAAGCCCCGGCACTCATGTAAAGTTTTGCCTCATCATCTTCCTTATTTTTACTGACCTTGATCCACCTGACTTTCATCTTTTTAGGAATTGCAACATTATTGGGAGGTAAAACAGTTTATCATTTTTGAAGTGGTTCAAAAAAGGATATTTAAGTTTTTGTTACTTCGAAACCTGAAGAATTTTACGCCCGAAGGATCAACAATTTGCTAAATAGATGTGATTATGTTCTCAATAAAGAGAAGAAATATCATCTTGATTTTAAATATTGTCAATTAAGACCGATGAAGCATTTGTTTCTTGAAATACGACAGAACTTTCCTTCCAAATTAATATATAAATTATATATAGTAATTATATATACTAATTAAATATTTGATAAATTTCATAGATAACTTCAAATGTGTAATTAAATAAAAAAAGAAAATTAGACAAAGAAATAGACAGGTAGTTCACTTATTCTAGAAATGTTCATATTTATATGTATATTAGTGGAAGTTATCTGTGTGCAAGTTGGCGTGTTGCAATCGAGATTTCACACAGCTACTTTGTACGCATATTTATTATATACAACAGGCGACACCAGTCTCTATGCATATCGATTATAAAGTGTGACAAAGAGCCCTGTGTTTTTCGTAAGGATAAATAGAAAACAATAAAGATGACGGATATGTTTGTGCGTCACTTCGTTATTTGTCATGTAGTGATCATTTTTCTCCATTGCTGCTGCCATAATACGCACACTTATGCACGGAGACTTGGTGTCGCTGCTGTTTCTAAAAGACATCCGTTTGATAACTCGTAGTGGTGCTGTCAGCTACGAATGCATACTTACTTACATGGTGTTGATAAGCCATCCCCCGTCACGCTTCGTCGCTTGTTGCCGCTGCATAGTTTATTGTTTATTTGTTTTTTTTTTGTTTTTGTGGTGTGAGGCGATGTTGTCGTGTCGTCACAGCTATCGACATCGTTGCGATCACCGTCGTCTTCGCCATCGTCGTCATCATCGTCGTCGCTATCATTATGATAGCTGTCATCATTACAGTCATCATCGTTGTCAGCGCTGTCCTAACTGCAAATGTCACCATCTTCGTCGCTATCGTTATGGTCATCGTCATCACCATCGTCATGGCTATCGTTATAGTCATCGTCATCACCATCGTCATGGCTATCGTTATGGTCATCGTCATCACCATCGTCATGGCTATCGTTATAGTCATCGTCATCACCATCGTCGTCGCTGTCGTTATGGTCATCGTCATCACCATCGTCATGGCTATCGTTATAGTCATCGTCATCACCATCTTCGTCGCTGTCGTTATAGTCATCGTCATCACCATCGTCATGGCTATCGTTATG
>NC_069000.1:38105187-38116475 GCF_001194135.2 Octopus bimaculoides | reverse complement strand
CGCTATCGTTATGGTCATCGTCATCACCATCGTCATGGCTATCGTTATAGTCATCGTCATCACCATCGTCATGGCTATCGTTATAGTCATCGTCATCATCGTTGTCGCCATCATTATTGTAGCCGTCACATCGTCGAAAAAAAAAACGTTAAAATGAACCTGCCACCGCTATCATCATCATCATCATCATCATCATCATCATCGTCATCGTCGTCATCGTCGTCAATTGTCTTATTCTATTAAAGGTTAGAATTAGAGATTATTCCGTTTCCTTTTCCTTTTGTTCTTTTCCCATTCCTTTTTTATTATTTTTTTTGCTACATCTTCCTTGTCACCCAACGATTATGTGTTTTGGATGCTGTCAATATAAATGTGTTCTATGTTGCGGAATGGTAACAGTCCTTGCCACATTCCGTTCCCGAAACGTGTACGTTTGGGCCAAAGATACTAATCAGCTATCACTGGACTAAACGCGATATAATAATTACTTTTAATTCTCTGCTCTCCCAATTAAAATATTGCTAAGATCAAATATCGAAGGCAATGAGCTGGCATAATTGTTAGCGAGTCGGGCGAAATGCTTAGAGGCGTTTTCTGTCGGTTCTTTACGTTCTGAGTTCAAATCTGGCCGAGGTCGACTTCGCTTTACATCCCTTCGAGATTCCCCTCGAAACTTCTAGCATTGAAGTCTGAAACTACCAATGACATTGACAACAGTTTAGTAACAACCAACCCCACCACCACCACCACCATTACCACCACTCAAAAAAAAACACCACATAAAAATCCCATTAACAAAAGTACGTAGGATAAAAGGCAAAGTCGATCTCGGTGGAATTTGAACTCAGAACGTAACGGCAGACGAAATACAAGTAAGTATTTCGCCCTGCATGCTGACGTTTCTTATTTCTTTATTGCCCACAAGGGGCTAAATATAGAGGGAACAAACAAGGTGAGACAAAGGGATTAAGTTGATTACCTTGACCCTAATGCGTAACTGGTACTTATTTAATCAACCCCGAAAGGATGAAAAGCAAAGTCGACCTCGGCGGAATTTGAACTCAGAACGTAACGGCAGACGAAATTCCGCTAAGCATTTCGTTCAGCGTGCTAACGATTCTGCCAACTCTCCGCCTTAATTCTAAGCTATAATTACCAAACCTTTAGTCGTCCTCATCAAGTCTTTAGACATCCTTAAAGTTGATCACTTCCCGTAACATTTGACTTACTTAAGCGTTTTTAAAATTGTTCTGATTTTATTGATAGTGTTTAACGATCAAATGGTCTGCTGCTTTTGAAAGTTTTCACTCTCATACTGCACACCCTGTATGTTTCAGGTTCAAAATTTTTTTACGTTTGACAGCATTCTAGAATAAATGTTTTTTGTGTCACTCCGTCGCTTACGACGTAGAGTGTTCCAGTTGGTCCGATCAACGGAACAGCCTTCTCGTGAAATTAACGTGCAAGTGGCAGAGCACTCCACAGACACGTGTACCCTTAACCCCTTAACGTAGTTCTCGGGGATATTCAGCGTGACACAGTGTGACAAGGCTGACCCTTTGAACTACAGGAACATCAGATTCAGGAAGTCAGAGTGAGAGAAAGTTGTGGCGAAAGAGTACAGCAGGGTTCGCCACCATCCCCTGCCGGAGCCTCGAGGAGCTTTAGGTGTTTTCGCTCAATAAACACTCACAACGCCCGGTCTGGGAATCGAAACTGCGATCCTAACCACTGGGCCATTGCGCCTCCACAGAATAAATGTTAATCACATGACTTCTGTCTTCGATTTAAAAAAAAATGATCTGAAGTCGATTTTATCGTCTGAAGTTATCTGCAAATCTACATCGCCATGATTTTAGTATGCAGCGTAAGTTACAGACACTGCCTACTTCGCCGCGGTAAGGTATTTAAAAAGAGATTTTTAGAAAAAAAAAAATAATAATTCAATAATTTGGCGTCTGTTTATTTCCGCTCAGTTTCTTCATTCGATGCCTTTAAAAAAAGAGCATTTCCTGAGCAGACACATGGAATTATATAAAGGATAAATAATTAACTGAACAAATAATATAATTTTGCATACATTTTTGTACTGTTAGGTATAATTTACGATCAGGACGAGCTTCGTATGGAAGCTAGCATTAAGATAATTAATTATATAAACTTAGACATAAATGCAAATGTAGTTGGGCAAGTTGATAGGTTTGATAAACGAGGAAGAAACGGATAATTAACAACGTAGAGAGAAAGAGCGAGAGAGAGAGAGAGAGAGTTTAGCCGGTGGTAGGTTTAGAAAAAGAGAAGTGTGAAGGGGTAAAAATAATAGACAGGCACGTTGGTGTCAGAGATAGATAAATATAGATAAATATACAGGTAAATTATGGTCGGTTAGCTTGGACAATGATATACTGGACGAGTAATAGGAAATGATAAATGATTTAGGCTAAAGACATGATGGATGAGAAAGGTCGAACGCTAAAACAGACGAAGAAGAAATTGAAGAATAAACATGTGGCAAATATATCATTTTTCTTTTACTTGTTTCAGACATTGGATCGCGGCCATGCTGGAGGACCACCTTCAAGGGTTTAGTCGAACAAATCGACAAAGAGTGCTTATGATTTTTTTTTTTTTTTGTATTCTGTTTTTCAATTTTGGGAATTATTCCATCGGTCTTCATTTACCAAATAACAACGTTACGGGAACGTAAAGAAATGAACACCGGTTGCCAGACGGTTGTGGAGGGCGAACACACACACACACACACACACACACACACGAGTGGTTGCTGAAAAGTTCCTGACTGAGTAAAAGAAAATACAGGAAGATCTGTTCATTATGGATTTATTCAACATATTCCCCTCTCAGATTCACACACTTACAGCAACGGTCCTTCAGTTTTTCTAGGCCCTGTAAAAAAACTCGGATGGTTGGGCCTCCAGCCAGGCCTTTTGCGACACCCTTAAAGCCAGGAACTTTTCAGCACCTCCACCTCGTAAACAGACACACACATAAATATCAGGATTTATTTATGAAGTTTGCTTTGTGAACTCTTAAAATTGTAAAGGCTTCCATTTTAGCTAAGCATTCGACTATCTGTCTTTTTTTTTATTATTTTAGCTCTAGGTACAGGTATGAGAATTTGGTTAAGGAGCTCGCTGTCAAACCTCGTAGTTTCAGGTTCAGTCCTACTGCACGGCTCCTTGGGCCAACGATTTCTACAACATTCCCAGTGCAACCAATTCCTTTTGAGTGAATTTGGTAGACTGAACCTGTGTAGAATAGTGTTATTTGTGTGTGTGTGTGTGTATGTGTGTGTATGCAGGAGTGTTTTGGTATTTGTTCACCACCACTACCACTTGAGAACCGGCGTTGGTTTGTTTATGGTCCCGTAACGTAGCAGTTCGGCAAAAGACTTTGACAGAATAAGTACCAGACTTATAAATAAATACTTGGGTCGATTTGCTCGACTAAAACACTTCAAGGCAATACTCCAGCATGGCCACTCTATAATTACTGAAATATGTAAAAAAAAAAAGAAGAGAAAAGATAAAAATCTGATTTCCACGTTGATTTCAAAAGTTTTCTTTTTTATTTCTTAATTGTCATAGATTCATAATCTGTCAACTCCCTCATGATCATATAAGTTATTGGCATCACAGATATATAATGATTGTTTCTAAAAGTTTTGTCATTTTATGAAAATTTTAATTATGTTCGCATCTTCCAAGTAATTGAATTCAACAATTATGCATAATTTGTTTTTTCCTTCATTGATCAGTATCTCTTGCCTGTTACGCTTGCATTTTATTGACGTCATAACAGGAAAATTCCATCAGTATTCATTCGTATTATGTGGTTTTCCTTTCCATATATCTGTGTCATCTTATATTTGGATCGTGGGAGTAATCCTTCCTTCAGATTTCTTTATATGATGCGCCAACCAGGACATCATGTCACTTCAGATGTAAATAACTCGATGACGTTTACTGACAGCCATTTATGATGTGGGGGACATCTCACTGCATCCTTATTCATTTTGTGCATAAGGCATTTTGTTGTTATTTCTTGCTTTTATTGTACACAAGGTACATAGAGGCCATTTATGAGCTTATCCAATGTCAGATATATTTTTTGATTCTGTAATTATCATAATACGCTTGTGCATGCTCATTTAATTTGCAGGGATTTTATCTTGAGGTTTGGTGACAACAAATCTCCTCATATTTCAAGAATCTTTCTTAGATTTATTGTAGAATATAGGATGGTGTGGAGGCGCAATGGCCCAGTGGTTAGGGCAGCGGACTCGCGGTTATAGGATCGCGGTTTCGATTCCCAGACCGAGCGTTGTGAGTGTTTATTGAGTGAAAACACCTAAAGCTCCACGAGGCTCAGGCAGGGGATGGTGGCGAACCCTGCTGTACTCTTTCACCACAACTTTCTTTCACTCTTTCTTCCTGTTTCTGTTGTGCCTATATTTCAAAGGGCCATCCATGTCACACTGTGTCACGCTGAATATCCCCGAGAACTACGTTAAGGGTACACGTGTCTGTGGAGTGCTCAACCACTTGCACGTTAATTTCACGAGCAGGCTGTTCCGTTGATCGGATCGACTGGAACCCTCGATGTCTTAAGCGACGGAGTGCCAACAACAACAACGACAAATAGGATGGTACTTTTCTGTAGGTCGACAATGCAACATCCAAATTCAGTCTCTTCCAGTATTTTAGCTACCATTTTGGCTGTTGTGCCATATGTACCAATTACTATAGGAATAATTGTTGTCTTGGTCTTTCACAATCTCCTCAGCTCTCTGGTTAGACCCTGGTATTTCTCATTTTTTTCATAGGAAATTGTTTATTTTCTCCTGTATGATCATATCCGATCTTCTTACTTCAATCGCATGGTCAGTCTGTATAGGAAAGACCTACACGATCTTGTAATTTTTATTTTATATTACAGACTCTGGTTCGTGTTCATACCGCTTTTCTCTTGTTTTGAAGCCCCACACTCGGCTACTATCCCAATGTACTCTTTTGCCTACACAATCACGTCTGCATTTATACTCCTTTTGTGGTAGTACACTGCACTCATTCAAAAGCCGATTTATACTTTCGTCTCCTTTTCTGCAGAATTCTATATTCGCTAACTGACTGAGTTTTGTCAATCATTGCCTTTATCAGGTTTGTTCTAAGGGCTTGTTCTTGAGCGGCTGTAATAAACGTTTCTGCTTCTCATTTCAGGTACCTACCTGTCAACCAAAGCCAGTAGTCTTTACATTCCACATTCTCGGTTTCCTGCATGAATTCGCCATGTAGTTCTATCTCTTTCCATGTTTGCTCTATTGTTCCATTCGTTTCTCATTGAATTTTCCTATAGTTTCTGTTACTTTTTTCTAGCTGCGAATAGCATTCTTTCTTTATTCTGCACAACACAATTTTTCAGTATTGCAGTTTTAACCGTGTCTTCTGGTTTAGTAATCCTCTGTCACCTTCCATTCTTGATACGGAGAGTCGGTTGGTATTGATTTTAGGGTGGTGTGCGGGGTGCATTACGAACAGCTTTCTAGTTCTATTCAAATTCTGTAGCTTGACAGTTGTCCATTTCAGAAAAGAAACAGAGTATCCCAATGCAGATACAACCATTGTATTTACGACTTTAATGATGCTCCCGCCATTTAATTTTGCTTCGAGCACGCACCTTCCTGATTCTCCTCTCATACTCTTTAGTGACTTTCTCTCTCATTCTCCCTTTCAATCATCCCATGGTCTTGCAACACTTCTTGATATTTGTACCCTACATTATTCAACAGCGATCAAATATTGTTGTGTTAATTTTATGTCATTATTATTATTATTATTATTATTATTATTATTATTATTATTATTATTATTATTATTATTATTATCGAATGAGAGAGCAGTGGATGCCATCAAAGTGACACTGGGGTACAAATATACGAAGGCCAGTACACCCATCAGAAAGTAATGGCAGACTTCTGCTGACTCTTCCGCCACAACTTTCTCTCATTTTTCCCTCCTGCATCTAGTAGCTCACCTGTGACGGACCGGCGTCCCCTCCAAGTGGGGAACCTATACGCCAACGAAACCGGGAAACCGGCTCTTCTGAGCCAAACATGGTTCAAGAAGAAACAAACAACAAACACATATGTGTATATGTGTGTGTGTGTGTGTGTTTGTATTTATTTATTTATTTATTTATTTATTTATAAGCAAAATCATGTCAGCTTGTCTTTATCTTTCTTATATTTCTTATATATAAGTACTACACACACAATGGTGTTATTTCTCCCTAACCATACCCTAATCCATCTGAGAGAAAGTTGTCAGCATCATATTTATTCATATTTATTTTAGTCTTCGTGACTGCTGGATATTTATTCATCGCATCTTTTGTTCATTCTATGCCCGTCTTTCTCAACTTGTTCTCTGTCAGTAAAACAGCGTCTACAGTCTGCACACACAAACATATAAAACAATAAT
The DNA here is from genome assembly GCF_001194135.2 of Octopus bimaculoides. Classification (NCBI taxonomy): domain Eukaryota; kingdom Metazoa; phylum Mollusca; class Cephalopoda; order Octopoda; family Octopodidae; genus Octopus; species Octopus bimaculoides. The sequence goes on along the minus strand of NC_069000.1, from coordinate 38,109,975 downwards.
ATGATTTGTTTTCCACTTCTTTCCTCTATTAACGCAGAGTTTAGCAGTCAGTTGCAATAGATCAAGAATTAAGGTGGCAACAACTGGCTGCAGTAGTCGGTTGTTTTATAGCTTAACCTTACGTTGCTCCTTCGTTAAAGACTCCTGAAACAGATGAGGTACCTGCCTAGAAAGAACTGGGAAGTGTGTTCGTTTCTTCAAAGATTTATGTGAATGTGGTAATGACACACGTGGTTTAGTAATTCACAACAGATGTTCTTCTGTTTCACATATTATTTTGTTACGTACGTACGAATATAATATAATATAATATAATATAATATAATATAATATAATATAATATAATATAATATAATATAATATAATATTTTTTTTACTACTAAAACGGCGAGCTGGCAGAATCGATAGCACGCCGGACGAAATGCATAGCTGTATTCCGTCTGTCTTTACGTTCTGAGTTCGAATTCCGCCGAGTTCGACTTTGCATTTTATCCTTTCAGGGTCGATAGATTAAGCACCAGTTGCGTACTGAGGTCGATCTGCTCCCCCAAAATTTCGGGCCTTGTGTCTAGAGTAGAAAAGATTTTTCTACTACAAATAATATTAATAATAATCGCTTCTGTTATAAAGGCACAAGACCTGAAATTTGGGGGAGGGGACTAATCGATTTCCTCGACCCCAGTATGCAACTGGTACTTAATTTATCGACTTCGAAAGAATGAAAGGCAAAGCCGACCTCAGCGGAATCTGAACTCAGAACGTAGCGGCAGACGAAATGCCACTAAGCATTTCGCCCGGCGTTCTAGCGATTCTGCCAGCTCGCCGTTGTACCAACAACAACAATAGTAATCCTTTCTACTATAGGCACAAGGTCTGAAAGTGGAATCCAGCGGAATTTGAACTCAGAACATAGAGACGGACGAAATATCTCTCAGCATTTTGCCCGGCATGCGAACGGTACTGTCAGCTCGCCGCCTTAACAACAGTTCGGCAAAAGGAAACCGGTAGATTAAGTACCGGACTTTGAAATTAAGTACTGGGGTCGATTTATTCGACTGAATCCTTCAAGGCGGTGCTCCAGCATGGCCACAATTCAATGACTGAAGCAAGTAAAATGGTAGCAACATAAAATGACACAGACGTCGATTATAATTATTTTAATACCCACAACGCTTACATTAGAATTATCGACACGTTTGAAGAAACGTTAAACTTAGTAACAGAAGATTTCCAAATAGAAACATGGCAATTGTTAGCGATGTTGTCATAATGTAGAATATTGAATATCTCTCAAGATATTTATAAAGCTTGAATCATACTAAGCCGGGTATAAATACCTTGCGAAAGGTTTTATGAAACTAAAGTATATGTTGAAGAAAATGTAGAGAAGTGCAGGAACAAACTCAGACATTATTAAAGTCACGATGACCATTATTGAGGTAAGAACTATAAGAAACACTTTGAAATGAAGGAAAAGAAAATTAATTGTAGTACATTATTTACATTATTTATATTATTTACATTTGACGGTTATTTGTCCTTATCTTGTTAACACAACGTTTCGGCTGATATACCCGAGCATATGGCGTAGTGGTTAAGAGCACGGGCTACTAACCCCAAGATTCCGAGTTCGATTCCAGGCGATGACCTTAATGATAATAATAATAATAATAATAATAATAATAATAACATTGAAAAATACCTTAGGAATGAGAACCCAGGTTTGAAATATCCCCAAGACACCTAATGAAGGCTGGAGGGTATATCAGCCGAAACGTTGTGTTAACAACAAACAAGATGAAAACAAATATCCGACAAATGTTGCTGAGACCCCCTTCGGTCATGACTAACCATGGGATTGCACCTAGAAAGTTACCCTTCCAGGCACAAGTCCGGGCAAGGTTGTTTATGGAAGATTTGCAGTCACCCATGCATATCGGCCTCCCCGTCTGTCACATAGTTTCATTGTCACAGCGAGGCGATTCGCAATTCATTCAGCAGCTAGAACAGGTTAGTAACGTGAAGGTAAATGGCTCACTGGTTAGAACGCCGGACTCACAATCATGTGATTCGATTCCCGGACCGGGCTGTGTGTCTTGAGCAAGACACTTTATTTCACATTGCTCCATTTCTCTCAGCTGTAGAACCGAGTTGCGACGTCACTGGTGCCTAGTTGTATCAGCCTTTGCCTTTCGCTTGGATAACATCGGTGGTGTGGAGAGAAGAGGCTAGTATGCATGGGCGACGGCTGGTCTTCCACAAACAACCTTGCTTGGACTTCTGCCTTGGAGGGAACATTCTAGGTGAAATCCCATGGGCATTCATGACCGAAGGGGGTCTTTACCCTGCTCTAAGACTTCATTTTAGAACGAACCTCTCAACTCTGTCGACTGAATTTCTGATCTGAATTTAACCCCGGGTTGTGTGTGATGCCTGATTGGAAGCTGTACATTCTACGTTCATAGTTTAGTGCCTGGACCACGAAAGTTTTCCAATTGTTTCTGGATAACTCTCAACAAAAAAAGAAAACAAATGGTAGCTCGGAAGATGGTATATCGAATAAGAATATATAATTAGTTTAAAATGTAAACAAAAATCCGTTGTTAAATCGTAGGTCAAACATCATATTAATTGCTGCAACGGATGTTAAAATTTCTTAAAATTATTCTTGGCATATCAGACTAGTTGGCACAGCTGTCTAAAAGAAAGAATTCCGTGATCTAATTGATTTGAAATAACAACACAGATGCCAGAGAGGCATAAAATTCAAATGAGTTACATTTAATAGCATCTCTTAAATGCATGTTGACGCTGATATAACAATCTTAACATGGCATGAGAATTTTTCTACTGACATGTTGAATACTTGTAATGTTAGCCAAGAAAACACTTTTAGAGTTATTTAAAATGCATGTTTTCGGTCACGTTACGCCTTTAATTATCATAACGTCAATGCTAGCTACGCACAATTAAATAATATCGCTTCCAGGATTGAGCTCTAACCTGTAGCAATCAAAAGACTCCAAACAGTCCATTGTGAGGATCTTGCCTTTCAAAAGCTGTAGTCTACGAAGCCACTCCTACAACGGTATCACGATACACTATAGAGGCATAGGATTTACGCAACACATTCATTCTTTCAAGTTTAAGGAAAGTCTCACCTCCTTGCCCTTCTTAATGTAGAGCACTGAAGTGACTTTCCCAGCTTCACATCCCTTATGATTCTCCTCTTCATTCCACGGGGCACGTAATTCCCAAGCCTACCTCCTAGAAGGAGACAGAGAGAGAGAGAGAGTGACTGTAAATACTCCACTTGCCCGCAATATTAATCAATAGGATAATTTAACCTGTCATTATTTCCAGTTTAGGCATCCCACTATTAATGAAAATCAATCTGCAGGCCGTTGAGAATCTGGATAGGTTGACCTGAGCACAATGACAAGCTACATAATCCTTGCTACCAGCCTGCTATCATCTCCGAACATATCCCTTGACATAGACTTGTCGCCTACGTAATCTGGTAAGCGTATATACATATATATATATATATATATATATATATATATACATATATATCCTTTAAGCATTTACTAACAAAACCTAATGCTCCAATTATTAGTGTATGTATGCATTTCAAATTATTCCTGAAAACTGCATTATTAAATAAGATAGATATCATCAATCAGGTCTACATTGAGAATACTACATATTTTAATGAGTAATTTAAAATAGTTTCGGGATATTAGAATGACCTTGAAACCAATTAAAATTACCCTTGAACAAATTAAATGCTAGATTTATGATAGCGCATGACGAATGACTATATTTTAAATGGTTTGAACTTAAGTTGATCTGTAGTTTATACAGGTACCCACAATTAAGTTTGAAGAATCTTCACGGTAAGGTTGACTGACTCTTAACAAAATTGCAGCAATGCTTCTTCGTAGAATATTTTCATTGCAGCAAGGCCGCGAGCTGGTAGAAACGTTAGCACGACGGGCGAAATGCTTAGCGGTATTTCGTCTGTCTTTACGTTCTGTGTTCAAATTCCACCGAGGTTGACTTTGCCTTTCATCTTTTCGGGATCGATAAATTAAGTCCCAGTTACGTACTGGGGTCGATGTAATCGACTTAATCCGTTTGTCTGTTCTTGTTTGTCCCCTCTGTGTGTAGCCCCTTGTGGGCAATAAAGAAATAAGAAACGTTAACACGCCGGGCGAAATGCTTAGCGGTATGTCTCTGTATTGTTAATATCATTTGATTTTTTATATTTTATTTAATTTTTAAAGTCACATTTTATGTAAAACCATATCGCATTACTGATCCCAATCAGTTGTTTTGTACATTTCTCCGTTTAGCCCCCGGTGGGCAATAAAGAAATTGGTATTTCTCTGTCTTTATGTTCCGAGCTCAAATTCTACCAAGGTCGACTTTGCCTTTCATCCTGTCAGGGTCGATAAATTAAGTACCAGTTGCGTACTGGGATCGATCTAATCGACTGGTCCCCTCTCCAAAATTTCGGGCCTTGTACCTAGAGTAGAAAAGAATAATTTTCATTGCAGCATATAACAGAAGGATAGAGACCTGCTTCAGGTATCGTTTCTTTTCTCTTGACTTTTACACTATTTTGGTAAAGGGTTCACCCAAAACGTCAGTCTATTTTTTTCCTTTCTTCGGCGAACAAATTCACTGCCTGCACAATAATGTTGGTTTTTATAGTGTGTGTGTGTATGTGTGTGTCTGTGTGTGTGTGTGTGTGTGTGTGTGTGTGTGTGTGTGTGTGTGTGT
>NC_069000.1:38103242-38104484 GCF_001194135.2 Octopus bimaculoides | reverse complement strand
ATATATATATATATATATATATATATATATATATATACACTCACACACACACACACACACACACACACAAACACACTAGTAATGCATCCCGGTGTTGCCCAGGTGTTATGACCTACAGCCACGTTGTATTATTTGTTCCTTCCTTATGGGCAGAATTGGCACAGCTGGTATATAGTGAACTGGATTACTTGCATAATGGAAGTTATTTGTTTAAAAGTGAAGTGGGAAGGGTACAATTTGCATGGGTTAGCAGGAAAGTGCTTTCTGATCTTAAAAAGGATCACAAATTAAGGAGGTTAATATGATTTTGCCCAGAAATCACCTTTTTAAAATTTAGATTTCCCCCAGTCCCTACTGTAATTTCTCAATATGTAACATTTTTCGATTTTTTTTATCCACGTAGAAAAATACAGATTACGAATCTGGGAAATATATATCTTTTTTAAAGTTTAATATTTCTTGAGAAATACGTAATGCCCCTTTCCCCACCTCACCTACCCGCTTACAAAAAGCTAAAACCGCCTAATGTTTCACTTTCGTCTGTTGTTTCATGCATGGGTAGAATTCTACTGAAATAGCTGACGTTTCCCATTCAAACTACTCCAGCCGTTGGAGTGTCATCCTCGAAGTATGCGGCAGAGCATTATTCTGATGAAAGAAAACGTTTCGTCTTGAAACCAAAGATAGTCGTTTTTTCTTCTAACGCTGATTTGAATGACTGGCAATAAAGCAAAATATGCCAAATACGCTCCTTTGTCGCTTCAAGACCGTTAAGTTACGGGGATGTAAACACAGCATCACCAGTTGTCAAGTGTTTCGGTCTAGGAATTAAAACTACGATCTTGCGATCGTGTGTTCACCACTCTAACCATCATGCCACTCACTTTACTTGATCGTGTTGTTAATACTCTCTTGCTTCTAATTTCAAACAAAAGATTTCAATAACTTATCTATTAGAACTTATATATCAAACGCGCAGTTTAAATTTATATCCCCCGCTCTACAATAAGATGCGGCTGGAGATCATTAAATCTAATTTAAGTCTGCAGGAAAACCAAATGAACATCTGGACAACATTAGTTTAGCCAACAACATGTCCGCCATATTTACTGGATACCATCCTCTAGAACTTCATCCTGTTTAAGGCGTTACATTAAAACGATGATGATGACGATGACCAAGACGACTCCGACGACGACGACGATGAAGATGATGGGGATGATGATGATGATGAGGAGGAGG
>NC_069000.1:38099513-38102400 GCF_001194135.2 Octopus bimaculoides | reverse complement strand
TATATATATATATATATATATATATATATGTGTATATATATATATATATATCACGTACATTATCTTTATATATTATTTTGATGTTTTATATATGTTTATATATATATATATGTGTGTGTATATATATATATACATATGAGCGAGTAGTACAGTTACGTTATAATAAGTTACAGGAAGATCAAAGACGACTTTTAGCTCAAGATAGAAAAGTTTTTTATTAGGATTTCATGAGAATGAAGACATATTAAATCATATAAGCATTGAGGAAGTATAATCATATTTTATCTTTTTTCTATATTCGGAAATCTAACTTTAGCCTTGCCTCTTTTAAACACGTTATATTTAGATTCCGTTAATTCAATGATAAAATAGATGAAAATGAGATACAAGCTGAATAAAAGGAGCAAGAAGAAATGGATAAAATCATGATACTAGATGGAATCGGGGTAAGAAGGGAGTTATAGGAAATTTGGTGAACATTTATCGAGAGCTCATTCTGAAATGAAAACAGAAACTAAAATAGAATTTGATACAAAACAATGTACAGTTTCTTACCATATTTTCCGGTGTATAAGCCTGTCGAATAACTGGTACCCCTATTTTATAAATATATTTTGTGAAAAAAATCAGATTTAACGTATTTCATTATCTACTTACGGAAAGATAATTTAAAGTGGTTTTGTACAGGAGAAAAGTCCATTCGCTTCATGTTAATATAATGCTGTAATCGTACAGTTGAGTAAAATAGGAAACCATAAATTTATCATAAGTAACTTTGGTATGGTACGGGACTGCCGTGTGTCAGCTTTGTCTGTTTACAGTTCTGCTGTATAGTAATTTTGTTTCTTATATTTTGATAAAGTGAACTGTCGTGCAGGATACAAAATTCGTATTTCTGGCGGTGATGCTTTAGACAAATATTATCGGGCTCCTAAGTGGTGCACCACCTCTATGATTTTGTTGTCATCCACTCATTGCATATAGTTGACTTACGGATTAAATGCTAACATTCCTGTCATTTTTCTGGGAGAGTTCATTCAGAAAATTTATAGACATATTCCTTAAAGGTAACGCAGTCATATATTAGGTATGGGCATTATATGCTGGAAAATGAGATATAATGAATTGATTTAGTTCATGCAACTGAAAAAAATCGCATTACTTATGGGTTGACCAAATGTATATATATATATATATATATATATATATATATATATGATAAGCAGCTTTCTTTATTATAGTACAGATGTGACTAATACGGAGAAACATCACTTTCATTATTCGCACATCGTCACTCTCATAATGCAACACTTTGTAATTTTGGTTGAAATTGAAAGTGTGAAACTATTTTTCACTTTCTAATGAAACCTGGTCGTTGTAGAGCAGTGTCTTACAAATAACTAAAGCTGGTTGTTGAGATTATATAAAAATATAGATACTTATATTTTGAGCTGCATTATTCCTGCTTGCATTAACATACCTATACATACATACATACATACATACATACATGCATACATACATACATACATACATACATACATACATGTATATATATATATATATATATATGCGTATGGAACTTTACCGGGATTTAGGTTGATGTGTAAATGTGAAATGTGTTCTATATTGGAGCCTCACCTATAAGGAAGTTTTCTACTATTAAGCTTATACTTATATAAAGCTTGTATTTCTGATCAATGAACGCTGACCTGGTGCTTAGCAACAACAACAGCAACAGTCTATTTACAGGTATTAATTTTAAGAGTTTAATCTCTTTCCCTCAACCATACTTTTGAGTATCGTTGAGCAAGAAGAAACCGTTGATCCTTCTTGGAAACAGTGGAACATCCAAATATATTTGGTAAGCATCTGTATTTACCGTTGAAATATGAAATTTTATAACATCGATGTTATAGTTTTTTTTTTTTTTATTTAATTCTTTGCCCATTTAATTTGTACGTCACTAAAGAAATATCGTGTAAACCTTTAAAACAGATGTTTCGTAATTGCATACGACTTATTCTAGTTGCAATGAAATAAAAATATAGTATTTCCTATTTCTCGCGTTAAGGTAATTACCATCTTCAAAATACGTAGGCGGGAATGAGACGGTTCTGGATACGTAGTGTTAAAGAAATGAGGGATATATTTTTTCCGTCTTCGTAGATAATGTAAGTCTACCTGATACCATTTCCGATTACTATCTGGACTATAGCATGCAAAATTAAATGTCGTGTCTATTGGTATAGCGCAAAGCTTTCAACCCAAGCTCCATGAGTCGGCAAGCTAAAACATTATCTATTTGGGCTTCTTAAATGCAGTTATATATTTATACTAATGTAATAGTTCGACTCGCCATCTAATATCCTGGATTGGATTGAACCACCCGTGTTCACTGGTGTCTTGATAATGAGTACGGACACATAATTCTATATAAAAAAATACACAACCACACAACAAGCGACAATTAGTGCATTCTGAGTAGCTGAGTATTGAGGGTTATCACTTTGAGGGCATTTCTATGGTACACTAAGAATCTTCACGGCTACTGTTCGAGCCTACACGTATTAACACAGAGCAATCAGTGATAAACGTAGTACGGTTAACAATTGAGCATAACCTGTTGTCCCGGACATCTGTTGGATGGATCAGTGATAAACGAAGCTACAATTATTAGATTTTATACAGGATTGATTTGTCTATGGTTCTTGTATTTAAATTTACAGCATGAATTTTACTGTATATCTTAACAGGAAATTTTATGCACAAATGGCATGTGCATAGTTATCTTCCTGATATTAACCAGAGTATCAGACATTCTTTGCATGCATACATACATACATACATACATACATACATACATACATAAATATATATATATATA
>NC_069000.1:38091579-38098894 GCF_001194135.2 Octopus bimaculoides | reverse complement strand
ATATATATATATATATATATACTTGAACAAATAGCATAATCAACATAAATGAATATACAATAACAGGAATTTTATCTAGCCAGAGTCTTCCTCTTCGATTATGATATCAGATAGAAGTATTCTTTTGAAGACTTCTTCATAAAGGTCAGCTAATTTCTAAACGTTTTAATGGAACATATGGTTTTCTAAAGATAAATGCTAAGCTAAAGTAGCGTCTAATGAAAGCGATAAGATTGTATATAAATTATGTCTGCACTCAAAATGTACAGCAGCATTTCTACGGGTCTCATATCATAGCGATGCTTAAGAAGAGAGAGGGAGTAGGAACCAGAGAAAAAGGGGAGAGAATGGGTAAAAGAGAAACAGAGATTTTGTAAAACGATTAAATGTGACAACAGTACTTTATTCAGCCTAACATACAGCCATGCTGTTGCGAATCTATATCGCAATTGGTGAACAATATACCGTCATTAGATACAAGTTTCCGCGGATCTATCAGTGATTTACTGCAATTCCACCAACAATAGTGAAAATGAAGTGATTATATCTATGTATGTACGCGTATACATATATGCATATACACACACACACACACACACACACACGCACACACACACACACACACAAACACACACACATATATGTGTGTGTGTGTGTGTGTGTGTGTGTGTGTGTGCGTGTGTGCGTGTGTGTGTGTGTGTGTGTGGAGGCGCAATGGCTCAGTGGTTAGGGTAGCGGACTCGCGGTCGGAGGATCGCGGTTTCGATTCCCAGGCCGGGCGTTGCGTGTGTTTATTGAGCGAAAACACCTAAAGCTCCACGAGGCTCCGGCAGGGGTGGTGGTGACCCCTGTTGTACTCTTTCGCCCCAACTTTCTCTCACTCTTCCTGTTTCTTGAGTAACGCTGCGATGGACTGGCGTCCCGTCCAGCTGGTGGGGGCTGGGACATACGCCAAAGATGGAGACACATTGTGCAACAAAATGGTTCATATTTGGTTAATTAAAAATGTAATGGCAAGTATTTATTGACCTTTTTCTTTCCTTTAAAAATCGGCATGAACTTTCCGGACAACCCAATAGATCATACAATAAACATCTAAAGGAACACAAACACGCAAAACGAATTTCTCACTTGGAAATAAACCGTTCTCAAGCTAGGAATAGGGGTAACTCACAAATAAGAAATACTAGAATAAACCAACCTAGAGTTAGGAGTAATAATTTCTGTCCAGCAATTAGAAACATTCAAGGAGCTACTTCTATCCCTCAACGAAGAAACTCGATCCATGGAATTCCAATCTATTTATCCAGTCAACAAAACCAACTCCCCGGCATTTCAAATATAATTAATGACACTGACAATTTATACCAAGGAAGAAATGCAAACCACGTAATTCCAACCTATTTACCCAGACAGCAAAACCAGCCTCCTAATAATTTAAATATAATTAATAATACTGGCTGTTTCTACCAACGAAATTGCAGCAAACATTTTTTAGACCGAGAGAAACAGGGACACACGTTGGAACAAAACATACAGGAGAAACCCAAAGTAATAAATTTATCAAAGAAAACTCTCTCTTCTGTAACAAAAATCAGTCTACTAACCAAAAAATTTTAATTTACCCCAACCCGACGAAGGTCTAACCAGAATGAAAGTAAAGACAATATTTCGGAATTCTGCAGAAAACTACGACCTACTAATTGACTACAACAACGAGGATGAATCACCGGTTGAAAACAGAAGCATTTATCTTCGACCTAAGATGTAGGAATAAAACACTAGATGACTTAAGCGACCATATCCCAAATTTCCCAAATAATTTCCATAAGCGAAAAATTAATTTACTCCTTTATTTGTTTCAGTCATTTGACTGCGGCCATGCTAGAGCACCGCCTTTTAGTCGAGCAAATCGACCCCAGGACTTATTCTTTGTAAACCTAGTATTTATTCTATCGTTCTCTTTTGCCGAACCGCTAAGTTACGGGGACGTAAACACACCAGCATCGGTTGTCAAGCGATGTTGGGGGGACAAACACAGACACACAAACATATACACACATACATACATATATATATATACGACGGGCTTCTTTCAGTTTTCGTCTACCAAATCCACTCAAAGAGTAAGAAACAGATTATAGAGTACCCTTCATATATAATGTATTATTAAAATACATATCGTAATAGAGATGTATGTTATAATGTAAATATTTACTGGAATAAAACATATGCTGTAATATAATATAGGCTGTAATATAAACATATTGTCTAATAAATTATATGTTGCAATATAAATATATCCTAAGGCGGTGAGTTGGCAGAATTGTTACCGCGCCGGACAAAATCCGTAGCAGCTTTTCATCTGTCTTTGCTTTCTGAGCTCAAATTCTGCTGGGGTCATATTTGCCTGTCTTCCTTTTGGGGTCGCTAAAATATGTAGCAGTTGAGCTCTGGGATCGATGTAATCAATTTTCCCGCACCCTCTCCCCCAAATCACTTAAGGCGACGAGCTGGCAGAATCGTTACTGCGCTGGACAAACAATCTAAGTAGCATTTCTTCCGACTTTACGTCCCTAGTTCAAGACCCGCCGTGGTCGGCTTTGCCTTTCATTCTTTTGGGGTTCTCTGAAATAAGTATCAGTTGATGTAATTAACTTGTCTGAAATCACTGGCCTGGTGCCAAGATTTGAAACCAATATAAATATATCTTATGATAAAATGTTTTCTTTTATATATGTTGTAGTAAAACATGTCGTAATATAAATATTATAAATATAAGATGTACTAATAGATGTTGGTATAAAATATTAATAACACAAGATCATCTCTGCTGTCAGTTATCTTACTCGGTATATGAGCTTTCATTATGTTTGCTCTTTACAAGATCTGATTCCTCAGAACTATAGATATGTTGTATAAGAAATGGCAGTTCATTACTATTAATGAGCATACCATGCGTGGAAGAAATAACACGGTATAAAATCATAATTTGTAGCCATATGTTAAAGAGGATGTTATTATGTGTTCATAAGACAGTTGGTCTCACCGGGCTCTGTAAAAATTATCCGTTCTCTATAAATACGAATGCACACATATACACACATACTCATACACAAAATATAAATTTACACGTGTGTGTGTGTATGTGTCACGAAAGTAAGTTTGAATAAAGGAGAAGAAATTTTTTGCCAATAGATTCCTTTGATTACAATTTTACTCTTCTCGATCCCCCATAGCTATTCGATGTTTTACAAATTTGCATTATATTTTCATAATTAAATATCATTAGTTATGGTACAAAAATTTTTCTTTAATATTTTGTGTATTGTAGAAGTATACCCAATGCATTACACATAATTTTTAACAAGGAAATATTATATGGGCCTCCTTAAGGTCATATGGACGCTGATTGAGAACCATTGGTCTAATGATTCAAAAAAAATAAAAGATAGCAATGTATATGTACAGGCATTGTAGCGTATTGCGCGAGTAGTGGAGACTACTGATAGCAAGCAAAAATGAATATTTGAGATTTGATATATTCCTTGCTTTTTTGTTTTCTTTTTCAATCAGTTTGTACTTCATAACAATATATCGCGCACAATGTTATTACTGAATGCGGCCCTGTCGTCTGAAGATTTATTCCCTATTTTTACGAACGACAAGCTTCCAACGTTCAGTTGTAAATGTCATAACGAGCTAACCTTACGTTTAAGGAAGACAAGAGATATGGAGAACTTTCAATATTTTCCATATACACCATGAATAGTAGAGGATATTTGTATGAAATATGATATCTGGCTTCTTCAATTATTGTTAATCAACCCAAATATTTTCTATGGAATCCATTATATTTCATTGTCCCTATAATTTACAGTAGCTGAAACCTTATATATGACAACAAATTAACCTCAACAGCAGCAGCAGAAAATATTTCTGAGAATGCTATATTGACCATATATAATTTCGAAAAATTTCTTAAAAAGAATAGTTACTTTCGAAGCTGTTTCAAATTAAACGATAAAACATAAAGCATTTTATTTTGCTATTTACAATGGAATGTTTGAAAACTAAAAAAAAAAACAGTGGGGAATATTGATGGCTTTCAATACTTGAATAACATTGGTTTCAAATTTTAGTACAAAGTCAGCAATTTACGGTAAACGGAATAAGTCAGTCACATCAACCCCAGTGCTTAGCTGGTATTTATTTGATCGACCTCAAAATGAAATCTCGATCCCGGCGACATTTGAACTCAGAACGTAAAGAACCGTAAGAAAGGCTGCCAACCGTTTTTCTCCGGCGCGTTAACTATTCTGCCAGCTCGCTGCTTTCTTTTAATTCCTGAAAATATTGGTTTCAAATTTAGCACAAGGCCAGAATGTTCAGAGGAGAGGTTAGGTCAGTTACATGAACCCCAGTGCTCAACAGGTACTTATTTCATTGACATTGATTGGATGAAAGTTAAAGTCGACATCGGCAGAATTTGAGCACAGAACAAAAAGACGTACGAAATGCCGTTAAGCAGTTTATCCGACAACAATAATAATAATAAATCTCTGAAGCAATACCAGGCAGTGGCTCTCATGGTTTCTGATCTTAACTGATTGGAAGTGTACAATGTCTTGTCTTGATATAAAAGATGGGGTACAACAAATATTCTGCTCAATATCACAGATTTGCTTGTAAGTTGTTTGACCCTAACCACTTGAGCATGTCCCTTAGTGGCAGACAATATGTGCATCTCTGATCATGAGCAGGAATAGTGGGGGAGCATCATAGCCATGTGTTGAGAGGAATTCTTTGGGGTTTGAATAATTCCCCTATGTAAACATGGGTTTCTCATTCAACAACCATAAACACCCCTTATTAAAGGACCTTTTGAGCAGGGCGGGCTACTCGACGAGAAGAAAATTCTAACAGGGCCCCACCTGCAAGGTTATGCGCTGTTTAAGCACATATGATTGTGATGCGTGTGCCTGGTGCACCCTTACCAGACGGGTAGTCATGATGGGTGTACTGGCCATCGTATATTTGTACCCCAGTGTCACTTTGATGGCATGTGCTGCCCTCTTACTCAATAATAATAATAATAATAATAATAATAATAATAACAAACAGACAGATAGATAGATAGATAGATAGATAGATAGATAGATAGATAAATAGATAGATAGATAGATAGATATGTATGTATGCACACGATGTACAATGCGTATGATATATATACTGGACCGAAGCTCACAGATGTTTAAATAGGAACAGAAATACATGTCCAACGGTTACAGCTTTCTGGATATTAATTTCATTCATAACTTTACGCATAAACTCTTCCATTACAAATTACAGATGATGGACGAGGACACATAATTCATTAATTATATCAACCACATCGATCTTAGAATGTAGACCAGCTAAATGTCAACGACCGCGGAGAGCCTTTCTCTAGATATTGTCTGCCTGGCTGACAAGACATTCGACGTTCTTGACACAATTAGGATGATGAAGAGAAATCAGATCAATAGTGTGCTTCGTGGTTTCTACGTCTGTACTTCTTCATCTCAGTAAAAGGAACGCAGCAAATGGTGTTTCTCGTTTAATTTCTTTTATCTGCTTAATCAATTCATTTATGAATCTTATTACACGTTACCGCCCTGACGTGACGTATGTACATACCTGTTTGTATAAATATACACCCATATATGTATATATAAATATGTGTGTGTATTTGCACATATATATATAGATATATTTATAGACGTGTATATATATATATATATATATATATATATATATATATATATATATATATATATATATATATATATATATATATACACAAAGTGAAACTATATAAATGTGAAAGTATTATATCACATTAAAATAGAGATGTTATTTCACTTTTTGTACATACTACCGAAACAGTCTAAGAGATTGCTCCGGGCTCGCATTAGGCAAGAAGTTGAAAGTTTTGTTAGCCTATGATGCTCCATGGATCCTAAGTAATGCATGAATGAAACATGAATGAAATCGGTTGAGGAGTTCTAGAGTTTTAGTGATGCACGTATACAGACACACAGACAGACAGACATAGACAGGCAGACACACATTCTTAGTTTCATATATATAGATTCATATCTACGTCATCAGCACAATTAAGTGTGTTTTCTGACAATCTCGGAGCACTGCCACATATACCATTTTGTTATTTTTTTCTGATGTTTCAATGTGTATGCGAAAGTATGTATGTGTGTGTGTGTGTGTTATAGTTAATATGTCAGGGAGCTATTGGAAACTGTTCGACACTGATTGTATCATAGTTAAGCTAGCTTGTAAGCAGACGATCAAAATCTTTAGTAATCGTTCTTATGTTCGTTAGCAAGAACGTTGTTAATTTCGTTCTGTTCTCTAAATTACTGCATACTATATTTTCACCCATTTCTTTTACTCTTTTCTTCCCATCTATCATACCTGTAATGTATTTGTTATTGAATTACAACATATATTTACTAGAATTATCTTAGCTATATTAGTTCAAATACATTAGCCATATAAGCGCAGGCGTGGCTGTGTGGTAAGAAGATTCCTGCCCAACTATATGGTTCCAGGTTCAGTTCTACTGCTTGGCACCTTCGGCAAGTATCTTCTACTATAGCTTCATGCTGACGAAAGAAGCCCGTCGCATATATACATATACATATATGTGTGTGTGCGCGAGCGTATGCGTGTCTGTGCGTGCTTATGTGTGTGTGTATGCGTCTGTGTGTATATATGTGTGTGCGTGTTTGGCCACTACTGTCGCTTGACAACCGGTATTGGTGTGTTTACGTCAGAGTAAATTAGGCGTTCAACAAAATGCACATAAAAAAAGCCAAATAAATACTGAGATCGATTGGATGAACTAAAATTCTTCAAGGCGGTGCCCCAGCATGACCGCAGTCAAATGACTGAAAGGAAGAGGGAAATAAAGCATAAAAGAATATGCATAATGGACAACTGTGGGCATGAGATTAATTGTACTTCGATCTTCTTTCTCTCTTTTCATTTCTTTTAATGGCGTATTTTGAGTTACCATACATAAAAATAGTTTTGTTTCCATAATACTTCGTTTTCCTTTTACCAATAATTAAAATAGATTTTTAGAAAACGTTGAGAGTTGTCTGCGATAAATAATTGAACAGCACGGACCAATGAGCAAATTCTAAATATGTGTGTGTATATGCATGCATATATGTATGTTTGAAAGTGTGTGTGTGTATATATATATAAATATGTATATATATATACATATATATATATATATATATATATA
>NC_069000.1:38087354-38088007 GCF_001194135.2 Octopus bimaculoides | reverse complement strand
TGTGTGTGTGTGTGTGTGTGTGTGTGCGTTGTTTGGTTGTTTATCTGTTAGTGTGTATGTGTGTTTTTGTGTGTGTGTGTGAGAGAGATAGATAGATAGATAGATAGATAGATAGATAGATAGATAGATAGATATACGACGAGCTTTTTTCAGTTTCCGTCAACCAAATACAGTCACAAGGCTTTGGTCGGCCTAAGGCAATAGTTGAAAACACTTGTTCAAAGAGCCGCAAGCTTCTTAGCACAATCATGCATGCGCCTACGTTCAATTTTACTAATAATACAATTTTTGCCTACGCAAATTTCCATCTGTTACCCTGGATCGCATTGATTTCTCATCGATCTTGATATGTAATCAGTAATATTGATAAAAATCTTGAAGGAGTGAAATTCAGTCTAGCCTCACGTAGGTTGCCGACTAACTGTGTGGGTTAAGAATCTTGCTTCCCGACTATGTGGTCTTGGATTCGCTTCCACTGAGCGGCACCTTGGACAAGTGCTTTCTATTGTAACCTCGAGTTGACAAAATCTTTGCGAGTGAATTTCGAAGACGAGAAAAAAAATGAAACAGTCTATCGTATATATGTGTGTGTGTGTGTTTGTGTATGTATAGATATAAGGATATGTATGTATGTATATACGTGTGTGTCTATA
>NC_069000.1:38085511-38086669 GCF_001194135.2 Octopus bimaculoides | reverse complement strand
TATATATATATATATATATAATGAATAGGGGGAAATATACTCTTTATATAGTACAACTATTTAACTATAAAGTTAATTGGGCTAATGGAATATTACGGAAAATTTTGTATCTGAGACAACATTTTGGATTATCAGTCCATATATGAAAAGTAAAATTTTAATCCATTAAATGCTTCATAAAAATATATAATATATGCAAAATAAATATTTCGATATGAGAGGCGAATATACGCATTGAAACAATACATATGCAGCGATATTTAAATCATATAAATTTGTACATACAGGATCAGTTCGTCGCGTCAGAGGCGCTAATATTAAAGCTAACAAGAGCACATATAAGGTAAATGTGAAAAGTAATGTATACATCCTACGGCCGTTTCACTAACATAGACTTAAAAGTCATTCCAGTATCGCTATTTCCTTCATCAGGAATATTAATATCTCGTATGGATCACATTTGGTTTATATAAAAGCAATTCGATGAATTAGATAAAAGACGAGTTGAATAGAAATAAAACGATTAAGACAAATTTAAAATATATGGTGGAGGTGAAGTTAGAAATATAGGTTTCCTAAAAATTATGATTTTTTTGTTTTCTTATTTGTTTTTTTGTTTTTTTTTTGTTTTTATTTATTGTTACTTAACGAAAAAGTCTAAATATGGATAGGTATTTATATCTATATATATAGGCGTAGGAGTGGCTGTGTGGTAAGTAGCTTGCTTACCAACCACATGGTTCCGGGTTCATTTCCACTGCGTGGCACTGGGCAAGTGTCTTCAACTATAGCCTCGGGCCGACCAAAGCCTTGTGAGTGGATTTGGTAGACGGAAACTGAAAGAAGCTTGTCGTATATATATGTATATATAATTATGTGTGTGTGTATGTTTGTGTGTCTGTCTTTGTCTCCTCAACATCACTTGACAACCGATGGTGATGTTTTTACGTCCCCGTCACTTAGCGGTTCGGCAAAAGTGACCGATAGAATATAAGTGCTAGGATTACAAAGAATAAGTCCTGGGGTCGATTTGCTCGACTAAAGGCGGTGCTCCAGGATGGCCACAGTCAAATGACTGGAACAAGTAAAAGAGTAAAAGAGTAAAAGAGTATGTATATATATACATATATATTTATATATATATATATATATATATAT
>NC_069000.1:38083327-38085124 GCF_001194135.2 Octopus bimaculoides | reverse complement strand
CTGAGGTCAAATTCTATCGAGTTTGACTTCTTTCGTCCTTTTGCGGTCGACCAAAGAATTATCAGTTAAGCACTGGAGTCGATGTGATCGACTTAACCCGTCCCTGAAATTGCTGGCCTTGTGCTAAAATTTGAAATCAGGTAATGAGCCGTCCCATATCTTATTGTTTACTCCCTTTCAGTCATTGAACTGCGGCCATATCGGAACGCAGCTTTAAAAGGTTTAGTTGAACAACTCAAACCCAAGCTGGCAGAATCGTTAGCAGGCCGGGCGAAATGCTTAGCGGTGTTTCGTCTGCCGCTGCGTTCTGAGTTCAAATTCCGCCGAGGTCGACTTTGCCTTTCATCCATTCAGGGTCGATAAATTAAGTACCAGTAAATTTCAGGCCTTGTGCCTATAGTAGAAAGGATTATTACTCTCTTTTGCTCAACCGCTAGATTACGGGGACATCAACATACCAACGCCGGTTGTCAAGCCGTGGTGGGGGACCATGTGTCGCTCTGAAGATTAGTCGGTTACTTCTCATATTTGGCTTCCATATCTGTGCCCTTCGATCTAAGGGTACTCAAATATATTTATTTGTATATATTTGTATATATTTGTATACCCTATATGTGTTAATATTGATGTAACATGTAGTATATAATTAATAAGATTATGAAACACTTGTAAACGTATGGAATAAAATGTACTCTCTCACACCACTTCTCTTTTCTGCTCTATGCGTGTTTGCTTGTCTTAATGTGTGTGTGTATGTGTGTGTGTATGTGCGTGCGTGTGCGTGCGTGTGTGTATGCGTGCGTGCATCTTTTAGTTGTTTCAGTCATTAGACTATCTCAAGGTGCCACGCAGTGGGACTGAACTCGAAACCATTTAGTTGGGAAGCAAGCATCTTACCACACGGCCACGCAAAACATATAACACAGCTTATTCTGTTATCATTCGACTGTTTTCTAACAGCAATTTGATGATAGTTTTAATTATACATTGTTAAGATGCAAAAAAAAGAAATATTTTTAGCAGTGAAAATTTTCCTATTTTACTCTCAGATGTTGCTAATTTTATGATATTTAATATGCAATAGGCGAGGTTTGGCTAGTTTAACTCTTCGCCTCCTACACAATGAGTAATATAGGTTTCTGTACTTCCTTTTCGTGTTTAAATTTCTCATCTGCCATTTTGTTCTTGCAATTGTTGTAGTAAATATTGCGATTCAAAATACCGCGGATAGCTTTATGAACTACCTTGTTTTATATACAACTACAGCTCTTTGTCTCTCTGTCTCAAATTCAAGACAGTGTCAAGATTTCGCTGAAATCAACATAAAATTAATTCATTCACAGCAACTTCTAAAGATTATCAAACGAACTTAAAAATTCCTATGCATGTGACGAAACACTCATACACACATACACACATATACATATGTATATAATAAGGGTGACCTGTTAGAAATTTTTCAACCGAAAAACAAAAATGTACACGTCCCTAAAACAACCGAGGGCGCTATAAAGCACTAGTATTGCAAGAAACAACAGTTAAAGCAACTCATAGCCACAATAGACACCATTTTATTGACTGACAAGGGAGGCAAGCTCTCTAAGCACCGAGCATGGCCAGATCACCAGTGATTTCGCTTTTACATTAATGCTCGTCAGTGGCTGTTACCGGCATCTTGGGTTAAACTCAACTCGCCTTGTCACCTTATAAGATAGATCACCGTTGAAATCATAGGCTGGTTTCATAAATAGTAAAGGTGTAGATCATAAACAATAAGGCTGGATTGTTAGCAATTTT
>NC_069000.1:38078332-38082421 GCF_001194135.2 Octopus bimaculoides | reverse complement strand
ATAATAATAATAATAATAATAATAAGAAGAAGAAGAAGAAGAAGAAGAAGAAGAAGAAGAAGAAGAAGAAGAAGAAGAAGAAGAAGAAGAAGAAGAAGAAGAAGAAGAAGAAGAAGAAGAAGAAGAAGTAGACATGACCCAGTACACTTGGGACACCATTAATGATCTTTGCTGTTGGTCATTAAGCTTCGACAATAACAAAATGTTGGATTCTGTTTTTCTAAAATTCCTGTTTGAGTTAGTTTTTATCTTTTTTTGTTTTGTTTTGGTTTTTTGTGGGGTTTTTTTTTTAATCTGTCGAACCAGTCCACAATTTTTTTTTCCCCGCCCACAAAATATTTGGCGTTGTATACTTAGAACAGAGATGAATCATCATCATCATCATCATCTTCATTTTCATCATCATTATCATCATCATCATCACTATTATTATTATTATTATTATTATTATTATTATTATTATTATTATTATTATTATTATTATTATTATTATTACTGGTACTGCTGTATTCCATAAAGCTGCCTAATATGGCGATCGCTATCTTATTTACAATAGATAAACTTGCAAAAATTCCCTGGTGATACAACTGTGTTTGTACTATGTGGCAAAATTTGCGTCTGGGACCAAAACCAAGATAAAGAAACATTTATCATTAATAGGATTTTTAATCTTCAATCTTATTTATGGATTATATTTGTCTACTATAAAAGGCGTAAAAGCACTTAAGAAAATATTATGAAAGAATCTTTTGAGACTATGATGTAAAGATAACAGAACCAACCAGTTTGTCATAGAAACATTTTTGAAGTCCTTGTAAGTTCAATTTGTGATAGGACATTCGTGTCTTATATACCGTAACTGACAAAAGTGTTTACTGCTTTCCTACACGAACGCAAGCAGTCGAGGTTGTAGACAAAAGAATTGAAACTCTATACTGTAGTTTTCTCGATGTCGTCAATACAAAGGAAATAAAGTATACATAATAGATATATTATGCGTATAATGTTACCACCATTGTGTGAAAAGATGGATGCTATTATAAATTACCTTTCATAAGGCTAAAGTTTGATTTAAGCTGAACGAGCAGCGGAACTCTTAATGAAAATTAGCGTTTTTTTTTTTTTCCTATTACCATAATTGATTAGAACGAGTATTGAAAGACAACTAAAAACTACAAACAATTTTAAAGAAGTGAAATAAAACCAGGGCGTGTGTTCCTTAGTGAGATAGTGACCCTCTCGAAATACAGGAAAATGAGTTTCAACAAACGAGTTCATATCAAGCTCGTTATTTAAAACGCATTTTCTTATATTTCGAGAGAACCATTATATAAATAATAAACATGTGTACCATTTCTCTTCTTTTGTTTTTCACTATTATTAGTCAATCAATCAACCATGTAACAATTAACTGATTGTCCAACCAATCAGTTAACTTGCAAAGTTAACTGAGCTAGTTCTCCCCTCATCATTCACGATTTCTTCATCGGTGACATTTCCTCTCTATTCCAGCTCCTTTTCACGTCTAGCTGATTGATTGATCGATCGATCGATTGATTGATTGATTGATTGATTAACCGAACTAATAATCGAACAATTGGCAGTCGATTAGTTAACTGGTTAAATTACTCTCTTTTTGCTTTCTTTTACTTGTTTCAGTCATTTGACTGTGGCCCTCACTGGCGTAGGATCGCAGTTTCGATTCCCAGACCGGGCATTGTGAGTGTTTATTGAGCGAAAACACCTAAAGCTCCACCAGGTTCTGGAAGGAGGTGGTGGCGAACCCTGCTGTACTCTTTCATCACAACTTTCTCTCACTCTATCTTCCTGTTTCTGTTGTACCTGTATTTCAAAAGGCCATCCTTATCTCACTCTGTGTCGCGCTGAATGTCCCCGAAAACTACGTTAAGGGTACACGTGTCTGCGGTGTGCTCAACCACTTGCACGTTAATTTCACGAGCAAGCAGTTCCGTTGATCGGATCAACTGGAACCCTCGGCGTCGCAATTGTTGGAATGCCAGTTTGTACCCTGACGCATTGTTCCGCCTTTACACAACTACATTCTTAAAAGTTATTCCACACAATGATTCACCAAAACTACCCCCATTGTAATACTTATTTATCCACATCGTTCGGAATAAATCATGCAGTATCTCGTAG
Organism: Octopus bimaculoides; assembly: GCF_001194135.2. Classification (NCBI taxonomy): domain Eukaryota; kingdom Metazoa; phylum Mollusca; class Cephalopoda; order Octopoda; family Octopodidae; genus Octopus; species Octopus bimaculoides. The sequence continues at coordinate 38,080,261 of NC_069000.1, read as the reverse complement.
CTTCTAGATTTTGGAGATGTGATTGTTTATTCTTAGAATAACATTGTAGGATCGGGTACGGCTGTTCTGAACATAACACAAGATAGAATATTTGGGCCTGCGCCACAGAATTGCCTCTGAAAGTACGTCACACAAATAAGGAGCTTCAGCTCTTTAGCTGCTTATCTAAGAGAAGGTAACTCTACACACATCTGTTTCGTGGCGCTCGTATCATTTAGCACCAGACCAATAAAAGGTTTGAGGCTCAGAGAGTGGGACAGGATTTACACAAACCAAGCACACTATGATAATATTCATCGTGCAACGGTTTCAGCAATCCAAGACATAATCACTAACAACCATCACACATTCTTCATACGTTCAGTGACGATAGTGGAAAAAAGCGACGGGCATAGGTAAGGACTGTTACTGTAAGTCTTCAGTGTTGATCCTGCACACAGGCGGCCATTCGGTGATTGTCGTTTCCCACCGACATTGGAGCGAAACATTCAACTAAGAAGATTGTGCAGCTGTTTCTTGCTGAAAACTAATTCGATAAAGCCACGAGTGGGTCCTGAAGAAGAAATATAAAACGAAAGAAACCCAGAAGTATTCTGCTATATCAGCCGTCTTCGTTACTCTAAGGTTCCGCATATGTGTACGTGTATATGCTTCGCTGTGTGTGTGTGTGTGTGTGTGTGTGTACATATATGTTTATATTCTTGGGGATAAACGTATGTACAAATTTGTGTGTATATCCATATGTGTATACATTGCTGTATAGCCAATCATTGTATGTGGAGATATTTAAACCATATGTATATATATATATATATATGTATATATATATATATATATATATATATATATATATATATATATATATATATATATATATATATTTGTATATATATATATACACACACACACATACATAATGCATATATACATACATATATATATGTATATATATATAATACAATATAATACATACATATATATATATATATTTATATATACAATACATATATACACATGCACATATACACACGCACACGCAGTTGCATACCTCGTTGTGAATACATTAATTGTATAGCTTTATAAAGCTTCGCTATTGAACTAATATCATTAACCACTTCTGATATAAAAAGAAAACATCAGTTTTATCCAGCCATTCAACTGCTGTTTGTCTATCCAAAGTTAAGTTAATTCTTTACACATTTCGTTTTATGGTATACGCTTTGTTGTCTTATATATTTTATGATATTTTACTGTCCATTTTATTGAACATTTGCGTGGGTACAAGTCAATATTCATGAATCGATAAAACCACGTACATGCAACGCAAAGAAGACAAAACATAGTTACATGGTTTTTCCCAGCATGATAATGACGTGGACGATTGCTATTGGTTAAAATGAATTTGAACTAACCCACGGTGTTTCTATTATTTGATTTTTCATTGTCTCAGCATCTATTTTATTAGAAAGAAGCTAATGTCTGCATAAACAATGGCTGCTTCTATTCACTGACCACATACACTCCTACATACTCTCAGTAATTAGGTATAGATTGTAATTATGTAAATTATATCTACGTTTATTTCAGCGAAAGCATGTCTGTGTGGTTAAGAAGTGCGCTTTGCAACCACAGGCTTCCGAATTCGAGCCCACCGCGCGGCAACATCTTAGGTCGGTGTCTTCTACCATAGCCCCGGACCGGCTAATACCTTGCGAATGGGTTTGGTACATTGGCCCTATGTAGAAGCGCACTGTATATACATATATACATACATACATACATACATACATATGTGTGTGTGTGTGTGTGTGTGTTGAACAAATTTGAAGTTGAACTAGGAATTTTTCAACTAATTCACATATATATAAAAGGCATGCGTCTTCTGTAAATAAAATATTCATGATGAGTCTCTCAAAAAGAGATGGGAGT
>NC_069000.1:38076469-38077992 GCF_001194135.2 Octopus bimaculoides | reverse complement strand
AGAGAGAGAGAGAGAGAGAGAGAGAGAGAGAGAGAGAGAGAGAGAGAGAGAGAGAGAGACTTACATTGACAGACGTTCAGAGAACAGTTCCGTAGACCAATAAGACTGAGCGAAGAAAACGAAAACTGAAACAGAAGCAAGAAAACGATAAAAAGAATAATGGAGAAAAGAGAGATATAAAAAAGAATAGCAATAGGCAAAGAGTCACATAAAAACATCGAATGGATTTGCAGGAACGTAGTAACGTGTTTAGAAGAGGGTGGGTAGTTAGAGAAAACAGGAATAGGATAAAAGGGAGAAGTATCAGAGAGTTCTGAATTGAAAGACGACAATTTTCAGTAATATTTTATCAGCTTCGCTTTGTCAAATTGTAGCTACTTTCACTTTCGGTGATTAACAAGTTTTTCATTGTGTATATTGTTATTCTGGAATGTGGGTTTTTGATGTTATAGAATTATTTTTGTGCTGATCAAATAGTTTTGTTATCTCAAGGATATTGTCAATATTAGTCGAATGAAATACATATAAAACAGATATATTACGAATATAATGTTACCACCAATACGAGGACAGAATGGTTCAACTACACAGTACTTCTGATAAGGCTGAAATCTGTGCCAATCCCTTGGCAAGCAGCAGAATTGTAAATGAAAGTTAGCGTTATTCTTTGATTTATTGTTCACAGACGACACAAAAAAAAAATGTTTTTCATCGGGAATGTTGTTGTTGTTGATTTTGAAATGTGGTTTTGTGATATTTTGTGTTGATTAATTATTCTTGTGTTGTTCAATTTTGTGTTATTTTACGAGAATGTTGAAAGCGTAAGCTTGTCTTTGCAAGCGCTGAAATAAATTCTTCCTCAGCTACCAAACAAGATGAAAACGGTTATAGTTTAATCAATTAAAAGTTGTAACGTTATTAACAAAATTGCCTTAAAAGCGTACTAGAAAAATAGAGAGGTTATTGCTGTATGTTTTTTTGTTTTTTTTTTCATAATACCGTACTTTAACTGCCATTCAGCTCTGATCATATACCTCTATAATCAAAGAGATTCCAGCCGTTCTCGTACTATTTTGATAGTATGTCAAACATTTATATGAGTGAACTATGTAGAGAGGACGTCACACATTTATGCGTGAAAGGAGTACATCATTTATACGAGTGGACTATATTGACAGCACATTCGTATTTACATGAGAAGACTGTGTTGAGAGTACGTCATACATTTACAATAGAGGTCTATATTGAGAGTACGAAATACTTATACGAGGGGAGCATATTGAAAGTACGCCTCACATTTTTACGAGATGGCTAAATCGAGTGTACGCGGAATTTGAACTCAGAACGTAACGTAATTTGAACTCAGAACGTAAGCATTTTGCCCGACGTGCTAACGATTCTGCCAGCTCACCACCCTTCGACGTATCTATATTAGCAATAACCTAGGTGGATGAAGTTCAAATTCCCTCTTTCACGAAATTCGAACGCAAAAAGTAGACATGTTCTTTATATATATATATATA
>NC_069000.1:38075157-38075924 GCF_001194135.2 Octopus bimaculoides | reverse complement strand
GAGGACTTCTTTTTAAATGGTTCCCTTTCAAGTGAAGGGTTTCGACTTTTATGAAGAAATATTCCATCAACCCTCGGTTTTTCTGAAAACATTACAAAGGAATCACACACAAGCGTCAAAATGGATGCCCTCATAAGAGGAGGCTCCGCAATATTTATTGAATACTTAGTGGAAAGTCCTTCATATTATCTTCCATTTAAAGGTTTGACTGCAATTGAAACAGCTTCGGTGATCTTCGTCTATCTCGTTTATTTCGCTTTGCTTGTTGCTTTAGTACGATTAGGTTTCCGATCGCTCTTGTTTCTAACATTACTTTTGCTGTTAGATTCCTGTTTAGAGTTTGCTGAGCGCTCAGTATGTCCTACATTGCCAGTTACATACTTTGCATTTTTAACACAATCCAATCCAGAGAGAGATGAAAATCGGATGTGCAGTGTGCTGGAATATATTAACCGTAGAATATCAGTAAAACATATTCTCAAATGGATCATGGATCAGTGTGAAGATTTTGAAGTAAAAAATAGACTGTTATTAGCTATAGATTCGATATGAGAAGAATAAATTTAACGATAAAGTGAACTACCGCTAAAATAATTATTTATAAATGGCAATATACTGATTCATCTATATTTGTAAGTATGGTATAGATATATTTCTATTCACCCAAACATATATAAGTACATACATTCACGAAAACACACACGCAGAAACACACAAATATATCTACACACACACACACACACACACACACACACACACATATATAT
>NC_069000.1:38072320-38073881 GCF_001194135.2 Octopus bimaculoides | reverse complement strand
ATATACTTCGTTTTTGGATTTGGTTTGCAAGATTCTTTATGTGAGTTCGTGTGTTGAAGCATATTCTGTTGTGTCTGGAGAGTCATTTTCTTTTGTGCCTTATAATTTAATATACTCAGCGGTAAAATTTCCACTTATTTCTTATTTTTATATTTATGTTTTTATAAAAATAAAGAAATAAAAAGAAATAAGTAGAAATTTTATCGCTGAGTGTGTTAAATTATAAGGCGCAAAAAGAAAATGACTCTCCCCAGACACAACAGTATATATATATATACATGGCAACACCATATAATCTGCGTTGACCAAAAGCAACCTGTCTTCTGGTAGCCATCTTGTACTTCCCGCATCTTTCCATTCGATAATCTAAAGCCTGGAAAAGATGGGCTTCCGTGTTAGAGATCTATGAAACTTAAAACCGCATGTTTGTATGTATGTATGTATGTATATTAGAGGGAAGAAAAGGGCAACAAAAACTAAGGCTGGACAAGTATCTGAACTCATTTATAATATTTGATTTGAGTAAGGCGGCGAGCTGGCAAAAACATTAACACGCCGGGCGAAATGCTTAGCGGCATTTCGTTTGCTGTTACGTTCTGAGTTCAAATTCCGCCGAGGTCGACTTTGCCTTTCATCCTTTCGGGGTCGATAAATTAAGTACCAGTTACGCACTGGGGTCGATGTAATCGACTCAATCCATTTGTCTGTCCTTGTTTGTCCCCTCTATGTTTAGCCACTTGTGGGCAATAAACAAACAAGAAACGTTAGCACGCTGGACGAAATACTTGGCGGTATTTCATCTGCTGTTAGGTTCTGAGTTCAAATTACGCCGAGGTCGACTTTGCCTTTTATCCTTTCAGTGTCAGTAAATTAAGTAATCGACTGGCTCGCTCCCCATAATTTCGGGCCTTATGCCTAGAGTAGAAAAGAATATGTAATTTGACTAAATATTACTGACCACTGAATTAAATATTCTTTCTGATCACACCGAACCTAGAATTCATCTATTAATTTAATAGCCATAAATGCCTTCCTCTTTCACTTTACCAAAACCTTGACGCCTGACCCCTCAATCCGAACCGACCCTAATGAATGATAGTGGCATCTCATCTTTATCTTTATATTTGATTTTGATTTTCATTACTTTCGCTTTCATTCATTCTTTCCCGCACCTATCCCATTCCTTTCTTTCCTCTCTTTCTTCTCTTTTCTCTTCCTTCGGCCACAGCCCATATCTGTCTATCATGTCTGTCTGTCTGTCTGTCTCATCCTATATACACACGTGGACCATTTTCATACTAAATAACCACATAATCTATTCCTTCAACATTATTCTTTTATTCTGGAGCACCGCCTTTAGTCAAGCAAATCGACCCCAGGACTTATTCTTTGTAAGCCTGGTATCTATTCTATCGGTGTCTCTTGCAGAACCGCTAAGTTACGAGGACGTACACACATCGGCATCGGTTGTCAAGCAATATTGGAGGGACAAACACAGACACACAAACATATACATACATATACATACATACATACATATATATATATATATATATATATA
>NC_069000.1:38068682-38069500 GCF_001194135.2 Octopus bimaculoides | reverse complement strand
GGACGTTAAACGATGATGATGATGATGATGATATATATATGTATATGTGTGTATATGTGTGTGTCTGTGTTTGTCCTCCTAGCATTGCTTGACAACCGATGCTGGTGTGTTTATGTCCCCGTCACTTAGCGGTTCGGCAAAAGAGACCGATAGAATAAGTACTAGGCTTACAAAGAATAAGTCCCGGGGACGATTTGCTAAGGGCGGTACTCCAGCATGACCGCAGTCAAATGACTGAAACAAGTAAAAGAGTAAAAGAGTATACATACATACATGCATACATACATACATACATACATACATGCATACGTATGTGAGTATTGTTTACAAAGAATATAGGTCAAGGATGGCATAGGAAGTAAGAAACTTGGTTTCGGATACTGCTAGCATCAAGTACGAAGCACTAAATCGTTTTCGACATCCGGTTTCAGCTGACTTTTCATTGCACTTGGCATATGTCATCCTTTATATGACAGTTTCAAAGAAAATGATCAAGAAAATATGTCGGTCTATATGACGTCATGAGCTTTGTCAATTTCGCCATGCAGGACAGGATAAACATATGGCAAACGCATTGGTCTTATGAATGTATGTTATGAATATATTGATGATGTTCCTAGGAAAATATCTTGATTTTAAAATGTATAGAATTCATTAACAGTCAATAGCTTAGACCTACATACATACATACATACATACATACATACATACATACATACATACATACTTACAAATATATCTATGTCTATGTATATACATGTATATATGTGTATATATATATGTGTGTGCGTGTGTATATATATGTATATATATATATA
>NC_069000.1:38064560-38067381 GCF_001194135.2 Octopus bimaculoides | reverse complement strand
ATATATATATATATATATATATATATATATATATATATATACACTGTATTATGAAATAAAAGTATGAAATTCAATATCAAGCCAAATTTCTCACGAAGATATGTATGTCTAAAATAGTTTTGTATTAAAAATAAATGTAAATATATATAAATATAAAATTGCTCATATTAATGTCTAAATACTTTATGGTATTAATATTTTTAGCATCTTATACAAAGCGCACTCATTATAAATTCACTGTATAATATATTTAATTAATGAAATATATATATATATGTATGACGGGTTTCTTTTAGTTTTCGTCTACCAAATCCAGTCATAAGGCTTTGGTCTTGGTCGGCCCGAGGCTCTAGCAGATGACATTTGCCCAAGGTGCCACGCGCAGTGGGACTGAACCCAGAACTATGTGGTTGGTAAGCAAGCCACTTATCAGACAGTCACTCCTGCGCCTATATGTGTGTGTGTGTGTGTATTTATACATGCATATCGTTAGATAGATAGATAGATAGATAGATAGATAGATAGATAGATAGATAGATAGAGAGATAGATAGATAGATAGATAGATAGATAGATAGACAGATTGATTGATTGATAACTACTAGATAACCGCGAACTACATACACACACACACTTGCACAAGGCCAGCAATTTTAAAGGAAGAGTAAATCGATTACATCGACTCCAGGGTTCAACTGGCACATATTTTATCATCCCCGATAGGTCGAAAAGCAAAGTCGGCCTCGGCGATTTTTGAGATCAGAACGAAAGGACGGACGAAATTCAACCTTGCCCGGCGTGCAAACGATTCTGCCAGCTCAACGCCCTATACGTGTGTGCATGTATGTGGATGAGTCATTATTAGTATATGGATGGTTTCGATCTAGTTTGGATTCTTTGCCATCAAATTTGATTTCAAAGAATTCAAATTTGATGGCAAAGAATCCAAACTAGATCGAAAACAACTATATATGTGTATATATGATATATGTATGTATATATGATATATGTATGCATGTATATATATATATCGTATTCTTTAGGACAATAAGTATTTCTTGTACTGCAAGTGAAAATTGAAGTCCCGGTGAAGAAAGCATCATCTCCATTATAACAAGGGTTGCATTTCTCTGTCTTTCTGTCCGTTGTTCATACGCTATCTTCTCATCAAGATTATTCTCATATTTTCATGCCTTTATGACATCAGTAACGTCACAATACGTACTATCGTATCCGCCACACTGAATGTTGAACGATATTTAATTGTCAAATGGCCATGCATTCTTCACATGAATATTCCTCGGCTATAGTCTCTAACAGTGGCTCTCAACTGGAGTCCATATGACCGCCGAGGGTCCATATAATATTCTGTTGTTAAAGTTGATGTGCAATAACTGAGTTAAATAACGATTTGCAATACAACAGACACAGATAGTGTGTTGTTAACCAGCTGGAGGAGATGTCCACCTGGGGTTAAAAAGTGTAATAACAGTGTTCTATACAGAACAAACTCGTTTAGGTGGTAACAACCATTGCTTTTCAGTAGAGTTACTATTTGCATCTCTTATAGCGATTTAGAACTAGTTAATTTGTTAAATTGGATAAACTTCTCACAATACACAAACTATGTTAACAATATTTTTATACATTTACTTATAATATTTAGCATGTTACTCTTGTGTCACTTGTAATTCAACACTGACAGGAAATGCATGAGCAGGTACTGAATCCTAAAGAACCAAATGGTCAGACAAATTGCCCTTTTCTGAATGCAGTCTCCGATGTCAGCGTGTTCTGTAGCAACTATGAACTGGATTTCAGAACGTTATTTCATTGACGTACACATCTGAGCTATACAGATTATTCATAATTATTAGAGACTGTAATATTGTCTGTTCTTGAAGCTACGGGTCAGTTTTTGGAATGCAATACCGTCTATATTAAATATGTGCTTCTGTCAGAGAAGATCCTCAATCACAGTGGCAACGCAAAAATTAGAGCAATTTTAAGGATTGTAGCTGAGTATTGCTCATGATAAATGGAGGGTTGTATCATGATAATTTCTTTCTATGAGTAGCATTCGTGTTATCTTGCTGTTGAGGGCGATAATATTGGTATGTCTCTGCTAAAAGATTCTTATAGGCTTTCTCTTCATTGAGTCACCGTAACCTCTAGCGCGCCATGTCTAGACTGCAGGTGGATAATGCATGAATAATATGCAGGTGTAAAATGTTAGCGAAAAATTGGCGGTTCGTTTCGTCAACTACAGAGTCTATGTAGAAAGTATGTGATTGTGTGTATGTGTGTGTATGTATATATGCATAAATGCATACAGTCATATACATATATATATATATATATATATATACAGCGATACACTGATACATAAATACATACATATATACAGACATGCATATACACGCATAAATATATATACGCACGTTTGAATATATATATAATATATATGTGTGTGTATGTGTGTGTGTGCGTATGTGTGTGCATTTACGTATAGATGCATAAATGCATGTATGCATGTATATATACACGAATTCAAACATATATACCTGCATGCATACGTACGTACATACGTACGTGCGTACATATATATATGTGTGTGTGAGTGTGTATATATATATATATATATACATATACACACGCGCATACACACACACACACACACACACACACATATATATATAGAGAGAGAGAGAGAGAGAGTGAGATAAAGAGAGAGAGATGGAGAGGGAGAGAGAGACAGGCAGACTAACTGATTAATAGTTAGATAGATTTATACCTACATACATGCATATATATATATATAT
>NC_069000.1:38063030-38064419 GCF_001194135.2 Octopus bimaculoides | reverse complement strand
ATACTTACATATATACATATATAAATAAATCAGGATAATAAATAAATAAATAAATAAATAAATAATGTGTGAAACATTACAAGATATTTGTGACATGATTTAAACAGTGGAATGTTCTTCGCGAGATTAAAGAATTTAAAAGATTTCGAGATTTTGTATGGTAATGTAATTCTTCACAGATAAACTTCATAAGATAATCTCACAGCTTTATATGTAACAATGGTTTAGACATAATAGCATAGAAATGCTACTCTTAGCATCACAAAGAATTTAATATGATATGATTGTATAATGGCAATCAGTAACATATCTCAGAATTAGTCATGTGCAATAGAAATTGTATTAGTTTAAAAGAGCCAACTGTGTATCATACTCAGTGAAATACATCGGGAACAGGTAAATCAAATTAGCTGTGGTGTTCGTTCGCGGATATTATCTTTTATGGGCGTAGTATATTTAAAAACACAGATATAATAGTAACAGACGGAAATTGTCAAGCAGCACCAGTGAGTCTGCTAAATTGCTATTTCTGTCTCGTTGAGCTTTGTCAGTTGTATATACCCATAGCCAAACGAATACCATGAAAGGCCCGTTGCTACTAAAATAAAAAAGTAGGGATTGAAAAATCACTGATGTTGCAACTAGTCGCCCTGCTGAATAAAAAACCTTTGTGTGCAACAGAAACACTATTAGATTAAAATAACAATCCGTGTACTACATTGATAGAAATACATCATGAAAGGCAAATTAGCTGCAGTATTCATCTGGAGATATCACCTCTTATGAACGTACTGTATTTAAAGACATAAATATATCGGTAGCAGACGAAATTCCTCCGACTGCGGGGGTGAAAATGATAGATGCGTATATCTGCTTCGTTTAACATTGTCAATAGCATGAATCCACTGCCAACCGCAAGCTAATTCAAAATCAGTCACTAACGATATAAGAAAACAATGATTGAAAAATCACCAGCACCCTTTCTCTAATAGTGATCAGTTTTGTAATGTCAAAGTACCATCTCACTTATCAAGAGAGCCTATTTTACACAAGCTGGACGATTGAACAGCTGCTACTAAAGAGGAATTCATATGTCCATGGGATAATTACTGGCTGGCTGGTACGATTGCTATGTTGTACATTAATGTAGAATGTAGGTCAGTAATTGATATTTTTGCACACTTTTGTTTAGATATTTGATGTCGCTAATTCGACGCTGACTTATTTGACAAAAGACTTTTTAACGTTTCTCTCATTCTCTCATTCTCTCGTTCTCCTCATTTCTCTGTCTTTGTGTTTTGTTTATTTGCGTGAGAATATTTCTCTTTGTGTATATGAGGAGAGGGTAGGTGTTTGTCATTCGTGTTCAATTATAATGTCTCTTTGACT
>NC_069000.1:38060735-38062385 GCF_001194135.2 Octopus bimaculoides | reverse complement strand
ATATATATAGCTGTGCACCTAGACAGATAGATGAACAACACTTCAGTCAATAACCGGAGTATTCTCAACACTTGGTAAATATTTTCTTTTGATCGGCTGCAAATCGGATACCACAAGAGATACTCCAAACTGCTGCTATTTCAGTATATTACTAGTATTTCCTTTTATCTACTTGAAAGTTAAGGTCTGAACTCGTTGTAAACACTCGATATTAAGATCGTTATATAGTGCTCGACTTCCTTTGCCGTTTTACACAGTAAGCGAAGATCAGGCTGTAATGACATTTTTGAAACCATTTAACAAATGACCTTGAAAGTCTGTAATGGAAAGCAAGAAACAAATTATTGACGATGCTTTCAGTTTGGCAGCTTTAAATCTAGTCGAAGACTTCGATATTTTTATTAGGTTTTGCTTAAATTTCGTTCCAATTAATTCGAAATGATTCTGTGGACTTCCTCTTCAGTTTAGCTTATTAGAATCATTAGTTGGTCGTAAAGACGGTCAGCCTACGGTAACTATGACAGCAGTTGAACCTGAAAGATGTACAGCAATACCACTTAATCTCTTGTTTCATTTCTTTTCTTCAGTTTTTCGTTAGCCTTCATTACAGCTCCTTGTCTCTTTCTTTCTCTCCTTTACTTCATCTCCTCTCCCTCTCAATATATACCCACATATACTGAGCATATTCTCTCTCTCTCTCCCTCTCTCTCTCTCTGTTTTTCTCTACCCTTCTCTCTCTAAATTACTTCGTTATGTATGTATGCATGTATAAACTAAACTGTTTGCCGATTTCTCTCTCTCTCTCTCGCTCTCGCTCCCGCTATTAGCAATTCTTTCCTCTGCCAAAAGAAGTGATTTATATGTCATTGGATATATGATACTAAGGAGACTTTAGAAGGTTAGACTTCCTAGGAAGAATAATGAATGCTTCAAATGCGAGCCCTACAGGAACTATACTATTTGCAACCGCTCTGTTAAATCACTAATATATTACAATGGAAATGAAAACTAACAGCTTTTATTAAGATAACTTTTTTTTGTATTTATTCACTTAATTTTAATTGCTTTCTGGATTCTCTCTGACGTTATATAAATATCGATTTTTCCTGCCTTGTCGCTTTCCACCTACAAGCATCTTTATTTTTCTTTCTCCATTTCCCATCTACATGTTTTACGCGTTTGCGTGCATATATATATATGTGTGTGTGTGTGTGTGTGTGTGTGTGTGTGTGTGTGTGTATGTATGTATATGTATTCTTATATTATTTTACTCGTTTCAGTCATTTGATTGCGGCCATGCTGGAGCACCGCCTTCATCACAGGACCTATTTCTCAAGTCTAGTACTTATTCCATCGGCCCCTTTGGCCGAACCTCTAAGTTTCTTGGACGTGAATTCACTAACACCAGCTGTCAAGCGGTGATAGAGGTACAAACACAGACACAAAGACACACACACACACACACACACAGATATATACATATACATATATATATAAGTGTGTGCGCGCGTGTGTGTGTGTATGCGAAGCGTTTCTTTCAGTTTCGTCTACCAAATCCAGTCACAAAACTTCAGTCGGCCTGAAGCTATAGTAGAAGCCCCAAGGCTTCTATATATATATATATGTATGTATGTATATACATATATATAT
>NC_069000.1:38053383-38059201 GCF_001194135.2 Octopus bimaculoides | reverse complement strand
CATATGTATGTATTGAAAGAAAGAAAATGGAGAAAGATGGTTATATGAATAATTTATTTGTATGATATCAAGACGCTGAATGTTTTTTTTTTAAATAGAAATACAAATAAATTATAAGTTGTAAAGCTCAAAACGAAATGGGAGATAAAAAAAAATTTCAACATCTTTATGTCATACACATAAATTATTAATACATCCATTTTTTCTCCATTTTCTTTCTTTCAGTATTAATAATACGTATTACTACAATAATCCTTAACATATCGCAGAGACTTTCGCATTATATGATAAGTGATTAACCAGTGGAATGTTTTTTTTTATTTTATAATCCCTAGTGTGGATCTAACATCCTCGAATTGACTGACGATAATATAAACATATGTACACATATATGCACATACATCAGATACTCAGAAACGACTTGAGAAGAATATTCAGTGAAATTGATATATAACTATTAAAGCCAAACTAACAACATTTAACCTTCTTGACACAGGTCAACATTGAAATGAAGGCATACCCTACTAAACCAGAAATGCGAATGACAAAACTACATACACAAGTATTTCAACCACCCACTAGCCATAATTAGGAATTTTGCAACCGGCACATCTTGGAGAGTTCTTAATTTATTATCATAAGGCATTTTCAGCAGAACTGCACTCACCATGAGTAATAACGACTGCCGAGAAACAAACGCTGCTTTGGGGGAAAAAAACTTTTGAAAAAGGATTATTTCGTACAAGACAAAAGAACCGAAAAGAGATAGATATTCTGATTTAATCCACATTTTAAAGGTAATTTCTCCACCAATAAAAACATGAATTTCTTATACTTGATATCACATCTTTTACCAATGTAATAAATACAGCAAACGCTTAGATAGTATTGTTTCCTTACTTCCACTCCACAACTAGGAACCAACTTATAAATGCAGAAACCCCTCAATATATCAGTTTAAAGAATTGTTCCTCTCGAAAGTGGTTATATATGAAGCCTCATTTTTAAGTGCTATACTCAAATTGGTTGAAAACTATGTAAGTGTTACTTTAAATATGTTTAAGACCAGATAATACTTACATATACATTTCAAAGACAAAGAGGATTACACCTCTGCTTTCCTCAAGCAATATCGAATATTATTATCAAAGTAGCTTCATATAACTGCAGGGCACGAAACTAATGGTTATACTTCACAGAAACGTATCAAATCCAAAACAGCCATTTATTCAATGACCAGACGATTGTCTGATCTAGCACAAGTGCGCGAAATATGATTAATAGTTAATCTGATGACATCTCAAATTTAGTTATATGAATTTTCTTTTTCATGCAATATGAGACATATCTTTAAATTTATATTATATATACACATGAACGCTTTTATCATAGGATATATTCTTTAAAATATAAAAATTGTTAAAACATCACGATTAATAAGAAACACAATGCACTTTGAATGGATGCTAACGGAGCTGGTATGGACAGGAAACATAAGCGTAATTATAAAAATGAAGAATAATGGTTGAATATACCCAATAGACAACAATATAATTCAAGACCACTTCCTCGATCCAGAGACAGCGGTCTTTTGAGCAAGGATAAAGTATATTTTACAGAGGTTACTTCAATTGTCATGCTTACATCAACATGCTTACTTCAATAAGTGACCTTCAGCTTAATATTAACATGTAATCACGTAATCCATACCATATACTGTAAGCCAGCACTATATATATATATATATATATATATATATATATATATTGTTTATAGTTCATTGTGTATTGTAAATCTTTAGCTGAATGCTGTCCACGCAATCTGGCGTTAGTGCCATTTTATTCAATATAATGGAACATGCATTATGCATTATGAACTTATATTTTTCTTCTTTATGAATTCATGGTCGGCTATATTCCTCAATTGATTTACACATTGTTTAATGTATATCTCGTTACGTGTTTTGAATCTCGACTAATACTATCATCTACCACGGATTATCCCACAAACGTATGCAAATTTATATATACATAGGTATATATCATGCAATTATATGCATACACATACACATATACAAACTTGTACATACATACGTACATATATGCATACATACGTGTATGTATATATATATATATATATATATATATATATATATGTACGTGTATATGTGTGTGTGCATGCGTGTGTGTGTATGTGTGTAAATAAATGGCAATTTTTATATCCTTCTCAATGTGGATGTATTATAAATTCGGTATTCACTCATATATATGTACGGTGCTCAAAGTATAGGCATATATCGTTAGCAGACGAGATCCGTCTGGCATGGGTGCTGGAAGTGCCAGAACACATGATTTCAGTGAACTGTGCTTCTTCAGTTGCAGGCATCCGCTTGCCACATAAGCAGCCAATTCTCATCTGCTAGCGATATATATCTGTGCTCTTAGAAACGTACGTCTATGTGAGAGCATCGGCCGAGGCGAATACCGCAGTACATGCTAATAGTACATTCACGTTGTGTAGGATATAAAGACTGCCATTTGACATTAACATTGCTGCCGTCGCTAGTGCATGTATACATACACACACATACACACACACATAAATAATAATAATAATAATAATAATAATAATAATAATAATAGGGAATAATTTCCAAAACTTACAGGGAAAAATTCTATTTAGCAATACTAAATCAAATTTCCCAATATAAAATATATGTATAAAATTTAGAGAAAAACCACTATTAAATAATTCAATAAAGAAGAATTTAATTCATACACTCCAGAAAATAAATATATCATAAAAACCTTATATATATATATATATATATATATATATATATATACACTACATACATGCATTCATAGTTACATACACACACAAAGGCAGACACACAGACACACACATACATACATGCATACATACATATATTCATACATACATACATACATACATACACACACACGTACATATATACATACACACACATACATACATGCATACATACACACACACATACATATATACATACATACACACACACATACATACATACATGCATACATACATACATAGTTCCCGAAGAGTGATACGTGAAAAGAAGTATGTTTTGTTGGTCTAACGATTATGAATTAAATATTTCATATTTTCACAGACACACACGTGGGATAATTTATAAGATCTCAAAGCATTGGCTACTTAATTTCATTTCATTTCATCAGTTATTGGTTATCAGTTATTTATTTAGGAAATATGTATGTAATAACTATCGTCTTCTGTACAATTCATTGCAATAATTTTAATTAACCAATTCTGTAGGCAACTGAAGTAATGATGCTAATATTAATAAAACTCAAATGAAACATTTGCCTACTCGTTGAGTATATTTAACAGCTGCGGTATTGTAACCATTCAAAGGTAGCATAATAATGTTATATTTTGGGATGATCATTTTTTTTTTTTTGGCAAATAAATACACGCACTGTATATTCGTTCTTCAATTCAGATTTATTATTATCTCCACCTTAGCGAAGGCGGAGTTAATGTTTTCAGTCGTGTTTGTTTCTTTGTTTGTTCGTGGACAAGATATCTCAAGTACCACTGAATGGATTCGGATGAAACTTTCATGGATATTTGGCCTTGTGACTGGCACGAACTGATAAGATTTTGGGATCGATCAGTTACTGAAGAAAGATTCTGGATTATTTTTCCTTTTTTTTACTTAATTTTTGGGAGCAGTCGGGTTCATCTTTAGTATTCTCGTTTGTGAAAGCAATCGAGTTTATTTCAGATAGTCTCATTTTAAAAATCACCTCCGGCTAATCGTTGGGAATACGTTGGTGTTGCTTTGGCGGAGGTTTGCGCTCTCTGAGTGCTCTTGTTCTTTTTTTATGTCTTTTGTTTGGAAATCTTTCATCACATTTCCTGTAACCTCTTCAATGACTCTCCACCCCCGATATCTCCTCCTGTTCTGTTTAGTTCAGGATGCCTTCTTGGTTCAGGATGCAATGAATGTTTTAACGAAAATTGAACTGACTTTTATTTATTAGAAATTGATTTTTATGATGTGGAAGCTTAACTGACTTAAAAGCACGAGGAGACTCTATTATTATATAATAAATATATTGAAGGATGGCCAGCTGGCTGAATTGCTAGCACGCCTGATAAAATGCTTAGCGGCATTTTGTCCGTCTTTACATTCTGAGTCCAAATGCCACCGAGGTCGACTTTCCTTTCATCATTTCGAGGTCGATAAAATAAGTACCAGTTGAGCACTGACGTCGATGTAATCGACTTAACTCCTCTCCTGAACTTACTGGCCTTGTGCCAAAATTTGAAATCATAATAACTCTAATAACTATTATTATTATTATTATTATTATTGAGCGAGAGAGCAGTGCATGCCATCGAAGTGACACTAGGGAAAAATATACGAAGCCCAGTATACCCATCATGGCTACCCGTCTGATAAGGGTTATTATTATTATTTCTTTTTATCATAGGTTTTGTTGGAATTCCTGGTGTCATGCATGAAAATCGGGCTTGCTGCCTGCAGCCTACGATACCATGCTGTCAGTTCTTTTTAATTGTCTAATACCTTCCTGGTTATTGTTGAGTGAGAGAGCAGGGCATGCCATCAAAGTGACACTGAGGTAAAATAAACGAAACCCAGTATACTCACCATGAGTATATAAGATATCTTTTCTACTCTGGGCACAAGGCCCGAAATTTTGGGGGAGGGGGCCAGTCGATTACATCGACCCCAGTGCGTAACTGGTATTTAATTTATCGACCTCGAAAGGACGAAAGGCAAAGTCGACCTCGGCGGAATTTGAACTCAGAACGTAAAGACAGACGAAATATCGCTAAACATTTCACCCGGCGTGCTAACATTTCTGCCTTTAAATATTTAATATCATAACTTATCTGATACCAGTTGTTTGTCTGTTTGTACCTTTATTCTACTATACGTGAAGAGAATATGAAGGTAACAGTTAATAATTTCTGTATGTCTAGTTTGATGTGTTTCTAATATATAGTGTTCGGGAACGGCTTCTAAAGTGAGTCAGAGGTTTTTTTTTGGTTTTTTTATTTATAGCAAAACAGCTGTTAGTGATGACTGGCTATATCAGGGGATTAAACTCAAAAGAACGAGGAAATTCCCTTCACATTTTTTCGCCATACTAAAACTAGCAATCAAATTTCTTTTAAATCACAATCTTCTCTCTTTAAAAGGTAAGCCATATTGGATAACGAAATTTACGATACATGATGTCAGAAAACTATGCTGATATGCTTATGGCTGAACACATTTCATCAGGATTCTGTTGGATCAGGGTAGCAACAGTGAATTACATATCATCATCATCATCATCATCAACAACAACAACAACAACAACACTTCGACATTACTGTCTCAAGTCCGAGGACTCATCAGGCCGGTTACCGACTTTCCCTGGCCTATAAGTAGGTGAGATCGCAACATTTTCTCTGAACGGGATTCTAGGCCCGTAGCCAGGTTACTCATTTTTACCTGCTGAGTGGACTGGGAGCGACATGAAATGAATTGGTTTACTCAAGAACCGAGAATCGAGAATTGAAACCGCGATTCCGCAGTCGTAGGTGCAATAACTTAAACACTAGGCCATGTCAAAATATTCTTTTCTACTCTAGGCGCAAGGCCCGAAATCTTTGGGGAGTGGGCCAGTCGATTAGATCGACCCCAGTAAACAACTGGTACTTAACTTATGTTTTTTTCTTGTAGGACGAACGACTACGTAGCGGATAATTATGTTGTCATTTTAAGACCGACATTAAA
>NC_069000.1:38051679-38053197 GCF_001194135.2 Octopus bimaculoides | reverse complement strand
TATAAATTATTATTTATATAGGTAGGGTGATAAATTGAATATTGATTCAATTTAAAACCAAGTGGCCTAGCATATTAAAAATCTGAAAATTCAGAAAAAATTGTACTACACGTGTATAAGGGATGACCACTAGGTCGACATCCAATATGCTAGAAAGAGATCATCAACGACCCAACCACAAAGAAAAACAATTATTTTTCTTTGTGGTTGGGTCGCTGATGATCTCTTTCTAGCATATTGAATGTCCACCTAGTGGTCATTCCTTATACACGTATATATATATATATATTTCTGTGAACCCCAAACCATAAGACTTTCTAATTTAGTCCAAAATTAATATTGGTTTCAAATTTTGGCACAAACCCAGCAATTTCAGGAGGGAAGAGTCGATTAAATCCACCCCAGTGTACAAATGCCACTTATTTTATCATCGACACCGAAAGGTGTGAAAAACAAAGTTGACCTCGGCGGAACTTGAACACAAAAACGTAAAGATGAACGAAACGCCTCTAAGTATTTTTGTCCGACGTGTTAACGATTCTGCCAACTCGCCGTCTTATAGTCCAAAACAAATATTGCAAAATATTAATAATTCCAATTAAAATACATCTTCAAGGAAACGTAATTGTTATTGTTTATTTTGAATGCTTCAATCGGACGATGTCTGTTATTCACTATGATATATACTTTCTGTGGTCCACCTTTCAGAATATTCACAATACGTTTCTGTTATCATATCTAACGCGTCTCATACGCTTGAATACCGTTTTTAATTTTCATACCGACGTTCCAATTAACCGCATAAATCTCTGTAATCTGCCTGAGCCTGAAAAGATCCTAAATGAATGCTGTTTTCCTCCACAATGACTAACGGATGAAGTTCCTATCTTGTCGATTAGGTCTATAATTAGCCAAGGCAAAGATTGACATTTCCCCCGCCTGAAATGGAAAATGCCAGTGAAATTGTAATACGAGTTAAATATAATTATCAAAGCTAGTGATAAACGTTAATACCTTTATTAATGCTTGTATAATCTATCTTCCTGGCATGTGATTAATGTGTATTAGATAACAACTCCAAATTAATTTCGATATCAAAGATAACAGATTTCTGCTTGCAAATATAAACGTTCTAATGCACATTTTCCCCTCAATATTGGTGAACCGTCGAAATGAGAAAACATCAGGGTTGTAAAATACTGTGATACTGTTTTCAGATACGTAAACAGAATTCTTCTTTGTAATTCCATTTAGCTTGACTTCTAAATCATTCTTTTATTCTTTTACTTGTTTCAGTCATTTGACTGCGGTCATGCTGGAGCACTGCCCTAAGTTGAACAAATCAATCCCAGGACTAATTCTTTGTAAGCCTAGTACTTATTCTATCGGTCTCTTTTGCCGAACGGCTATCTTACAAGGACGTAAACATACCGACAGCGGTTGTCAATCGATGATGGGGACACACAGACACACAAATCTATACATACACACACACACACACACACACACACACACACA
>NC_069000.1:38047885-38051366 GCF_001194135.2 Octopus bimaculoides | reverse complement strand
ACACACACACACACACACACACACACACACACACACACACACACACACACACACACATATATATATATATATATATATATATGCATGTGCGTATGAATGTGTGTATGTGTGTGTGTGTACGTGTTCTAATACTACAGGTCAATTTGACAAGCAGCCTACAAAAGAATTCAAATAATTGTTATAAGTTGCACAACAGTTTGATAAAAAAAAAACGTTTTCTTACTTAATCACAATACCTCAGATTTGCTGGAGATGAAGTAACAAAATGATGGAGTAGTATCCATTCCTTTTTAGAAGCCATTGTCGTTACCTGTGCAATGTTATTAAATGAGTCCTTGTTGAACGATTTATTCAAAGATAATGAGAGCGTTTTTCTGAAAAAAATATCTTTTTTTTTAATTTTTTGCATTTTTTTTGCTTCTTTTCAAAACGGTTATTAGAAAATTGAAACCTGGATTTAGAATTCAGTTCCAAGGACATTCGGTGATAGAAGACAGTCTAGAAAATGAAATAACATACTTAATAACATTAAGAATGAGAATCGCTGAGTAAGCTGACACTGGAAATCTGGACTGGCAGGATTAATATTCGTCAAGGATATTTGCTTCAAGATAGGATTGAAACTACAATACGAAACCCTTCACTGATTAAGTTTTCATGAAGAACTGAAGGATATTAGCTTTGAGGAAATTTTGAGAAATAATTAAAGGAAAAATACCAAAATGTCAAGTGTTTTGGCTTCTCTGAGTGTGAGAACTATAACGATTGGATGGTTGTAAAGCTCATTGTTCTGTAGTTTAAGGTTGGGCGACTACGAAATGTTCTCCTGCCTCCGGGACAATACTAGAGTTTTCTTTTATCCTTTTGTAAATATAAAAGCTTTGCTTTTTTTTTACTTTACTTTTTTTGTTTTCTCTCTCTCTCTCTCTCTCTCTCTCTGTGCGTGTGTGTGTGTGTTTTGAAGATACAGAGTAGATTGAAAGCAGGCAATTTTATTTTTTCATTCAGTTTAAATATTTCATCGCAAACATTATCCTCGTTCGTCGGTCGCTTGTGGTGGGGCGAATGATGTGTGGAAAATGGTAGTGAACGAAGCTAAATGATCTCCAGTAATTTGTATTAAGTCTCTCTGTTCTAGGTTCAATCCTCAATGGGTTCATCAAGATATCTTTCCTTCCATCCAGTTTGAATAAATGTAAGTATTTATAAAATGTTCAATCTCTTATTAATAGTCAACTCCAGTCAAACTGCTGGGCCTTGGAATTCTCTTCCATCTCATTATTTTCCTCC
The DNA here is from genome assembly GCF_001194135.2 of Octopus bimaculoides. Taxonomy (NCBI): domain Eukaryota; kingdom Metazoa; phylum Mollusca; class Cephalopoda; order Octopoda; family Octopodidae; genus Octopus; species Octopus bimaculoides. The sequence continues at coordinate 38,050,076 of NC_069000.1, read as the reverse complement.
TTCATATGGCCTGAACTCTTATACAAGTCAAAAGTAAATTCATTCCTTTTGTTTTAATTTCTTCTTCTTCATTGGCCTTTACGCTAAGTGGCCCCTCACTTTGTTTGAAACTTCCTTATAAAGGGAAAACGACGTTTAGAAGTAGGAGACAGCCTTGAAAACAACCTTTACTATCGATTTCAAATTTGGACAACAGTTTGGAGCGATGGGTTAAGGCGATTAGATCGACCCCAGTACTCAACTGGTACTTATTTTATCGACTCCGAAAGGATGAAAAGCAAAGTCGACTTCGGTGGAATTTGAACTCAGAGTGTAAAGACGGACGAAATACCGCTAAGCATTTTGCCCGAGGCGCTAACGATTTTGCCAGCTCACTTCCTTCTAGAATATATCTAATATCACAAAGCAATAGAATTGTCAAATACGTAACACTAGAAACCTGAAACCATATGATTAAGGTCTGTAGGATATAAGCTTCAAGGAGATAGTTAACGTCCGTTCCAAGGAAACCAATATTATTCTTACACTGAGTTTTAAATAAAGATAGGCAATGGATGAGACAAGTTACTTATTTCATTGTTCACTTTTTGCTCGATTTCTCCAGCTGTATGGTTAAAAAGCTCACACGACATGATAACAGCGTTTACCCGTTCAGTCCTCTTCTACTTCATTTTACGGCAACCAGTCGCTGGATTTCGATCAAATCTACATCTACCGGACGAGACACCTTCACCTTTGGTAGTAGTCTCATTTACTTGAACTTTATTTTGCATAATTTCGTTAATGAGTTAGATTTGTGGAGGGTTGCCTTACCATGGGTGTCTTTTTTTTTTCACAGCACATACCCAAGGCACACAGCTGCGCTCGGTAGTGAAGTGAAAGTACGCTATAAAAATAAAACTACTGAATAATAATAATAATAATAATAATAATAATAATAATAATAATAATAATAATAATAATAATAAATGTGCTATTTTGTAGTATATCAGTCACTTGAATACTAGAAACCATCTTTTTAAGCAACTCCAATACTCGTACGATGGTACACCATCCAGGCCATGTTAAATGATAAACAACAATATAACTGCGAAGTAAAGAAACATTTACAGTCAATTCTATAGCCATCATACAATAAGAATGTTTCAAGTAGAGTGTGCTAACGTCATTTACGTTTTGGCCTACTCTTGACCTCATTAAGAAATCTTCTACGAACAAACATTAAACCATTCTCTCTAGATAAATGCATAACAGTATTTACAAGAGATAATAATCAGCGAGAGAAGCTGTTAAAATTAATTTATGAATTCAGTGAGTGCATAAAATTGAGTTTGGAAATTGGTAAATATGCCAAGAAACGATAAGAAAAGACAAATAAACTAAAGCAAATTAGTTCCAAGTACTGGAATCGACGGATGATACCTGAATGACTCTTAGAAACAAGATGTAAGAGTAGTAGGAATTAGTAGCAATCAACACACAGAAATGAAGGGGGAAATTGTAAAAGAGTGCCGAGAAGGTTTAACATTCAATGCTAGGGGAAGATAATAGTTATAAATACATTAGCCATCGCCATTATCGAGTCTAAAGCTTCGAAGTAACAGATCAGACGTTAAGTGATACTTTAAAACCAACATAGATAGGATATACCGACTCCGGAGCTTGAAACAGATATTGAATTACTAAAAAGTAACAACAGTAGAACTAGAAAATATTAAGAAACGAGGAAAAACTGAAGACTGTAATTTAGGAACGTAAGGAAAATAAAAATGCTTTGTAAATATATAAGGAAACAATGGATTACAAATGAGAAGCTAACAATACTGAAAAGAAAAATAGGAAAAAAACCAGATAAGAACGAACTATTGAATTGGATAAACAACTAAAAAACATGCAATCGAAATTCTACAGTACATTACACTTTACTCTTTTACTTGTTTCAGTCATTTGACTGCGGCCATGCTGGAGCACCACCTTTAGTCGAGCAAATCGACCCCCAGGACTTATTCTTTGTAAGCCTGGTACTTATTCTATCGGTGTCTCTTCTGCCGAACCGCTAAGTTACGGGGACGTAAATACACCAGCATCGGTTGTCAAGCGATGTTGGGGGGGGGGGACAAACACAGACATACAAACACACACACACACGCACACACACATATATATATATACATATATACGACGGGCTTCT
>NC_069000.1:38045103-38047653 GCF_001194135.2 Octopus bimaculoides | reverse complement strand
TTATTATTATTATTATTATTATTATTATTATTATCATCATCATCATCATCATCATCATCATCATAAGGCGGTGAGCTGGCAGAATCGTTAGCACGCCGGGCGAAATGTTTAGCGGTATTTCGTCTGCCGATACGTTTTGAGTTCAAATTCCGCAGCGGTCGACTTTGCTTTTCATCCTTTCGGAGTCGATTAAATAAGTACCAGTTACGTACTGGAGTCGATGTAATCGACTTAATCCCTTTGTTTGTCCCTGTTTGTCCCCTCTATGTTCAGCCCCCTGTGGGCAATAAAGAAATAATAATAATTGTCATTATTATTATTATTATTATTATTATTATTACATGTTCGATATATTCTCTGATGTAAACTATATGACAGGCGACTTAAGAAGTTATATCACACTGTTTTTTAATCTAAAACACGTCCTGTAAATGTGATCATTGTTGATGGAATTATTCTTTCAGTTGTATCTTTGAATTCTTCTGAGAGTGTTTGGACATCATGTATTCAGTAATGGCTAAGAACTGGATGAGTCAGCGTGATTAATGTTCTCCTGTCACCTTGTAATTGTGTTGTTTGGCGGTGCATATTTTGTTTCTGTGTTATATATTAAATATCTTTTAATGTCGGCGCGTGTAATTTGTCTTTGGTGAAAATTAAAACTTTCTACATGACACGTAATGGTGTTTCTTGTACAACATCATTCCATTCACGATCTCAGTCTGCTTCTGTCTTATACTAGAACCACTATTTATCAAAATGTGCTTTTGTATTCATTTATTTCTTTCGCGGTTCACATGGCGCCGAAATTTTTTTTATATTTTACTTCAGCCCTAGGACTCATAATGCTGGTAATCCGGCTTCCATGGCGCATAAGTGGCCGACATCACAATATTCCCCGTGAACAGGACACTGGCTCGTTGCAGGGTTCAAAACCAGAAATTTTGCCTTTCTTCGATATTTCGGGAGTAGGACCCCTTCATGAAAACGCATGGGAAAATGGGAGATGCCTACAAACATTTCTGTCCTTAAACACCTACTGATATGATAGGTCCATGACTTTACTGTATCATCAGAGCCACGGAATGCAATATAAGTAACCTTCGAACGAAGGTGGCTATCCTAATTATTACGTTGAAACTAGTATTGAACAACAGACACGAACTACACGAAGCAGATGGGTTACAGTATCAAAACTAGTCAGCTCATGTCACTAATCTCTCCGATAACGTCAACAGCTTTATTCCATCTCCCATTTTTCCACGTGTTCTAATCCTGTTTTCATTGTTTTTGGCCCTAACAAGTTTTATCTACTTTTATACCAGACAATGCTTCAACCAAACTACTTAATATAATTAGATTAATTCAGCATGGTTGTTTATTTCTTTTTAATGGTTTGGTTTGCAAGAAACATTTGGCCCCGTGCCTCTCGCAGCCTCTCCGAGGCCTCTGTAAGCTAACACGATATACTCTTCCATCAAAACATCTAACTTACGGCTGACCGTGTAAGTTAAATACCAAATCCATTGACTCTGTAGCATGTATCTATCCTGAGCATCACTCTAAGTGCTTTCAGTGCATATGTTGTACTGATGTGCAAACTTACAATGTAATTATGAAATACGAGTAGAAATACACATTTGATCCACCTACTCTTTGGTTTTTTAAAGTATATTTCTAACAATATCTTGCTAAATGTTCCTAATTACACACTTATAACAATTAACCAGCAGTTCAATCGATGGAAAAAGAAACATAATTTGACAAATCACACTGATACCGTTGTTTTTTTTTTTTTAACAACCCACTGACTTCAGTACTGGCTATGCGAGAATATGATATTACAAAAGGCAAAATTATTTGGTCAATACTATTTATCTCTTTGAAAGGCATAAAATATCAGTTTCGATTTCCTAGTGTATATTACAGCATCTGCTGGCATAGAAAAGGTTGCAATCTTGTGGTAGAGGTGGCAATCGTGTTGGATCTTGATGTTAATAACTGTATTTGATAACCTTTTGGAGATTACAATCTTGTGTTTAAGACTGCAATATTTTGAAGAGATTTCTTTATCAGTACCCTGATGTTAAATATTGTATCCAAGGGGGGAGGGGGGATGGAAAAGTTCATAACTTGATAAACTTCCTTTTGATAAACTTTCATTTGAAGTTTCATGAAAGCGAAAGAAAAATTCAACAATAGCCGATCGTACTAAAATTTGGCTGTAAGATACTTTAACGAAAGTAGAAAAGGAAGAAAAAAAAGAAGAAAAAGGTAATTATTGTGGAAATGTCATGATCAGAGAAAAATGCTAAAAACATGCTAAATAAAATTTTAAACCTGCTATTTTCCCTGCTAAATGCGAGATTCAAAACTTTTCCGCTAAATGTTGAAAACAACTCGCTAGATCTCGTATAAAATATACTAAATTGGCAACCCTGTCTCATATATTTTTATAATTAAGATCTAAACTGTTAATATATGAACGCGAAAGAGATATTTGAATAACTGTAAACCTACTTTTGGGCCACCCTGTATATATGCATATTC
>NC_069000.1:38043089-38044922 GCF_001194135.2 Octopus bimaculoides | reverse complement strand
ATATATATATATATATATATATATATATATATATATATAAAGGTGATGCCCCAACATGGCCGCATTCTTATGACTGAACCAAGTAAAAGATAGATATGGCTGGCTTCTTTCAGTTTCCGTCTTTTAAATCCACTCACAAGGTTTTGGTCGGCCCCAGCACATAGTATGTAAGACATTTGCTCCAGCTGCGATGCAGTATGACTGAACCCGAAACTATGCGGTTGAGAAGCATGGTTCTTACCACACAGCCACACCTGCGTCTATAGCTCAATTATGTTTGTTCAATCACGCTGTTTGCATATAATATAATATAATATTATATTATATATAAAAGAATATAAAACATAATTTTATAGAAATGCCATTAAACTGAATTTGGATTATATTTCACTTACCATTCCATAATATAATATAATATCTGAGTATTATAGCATATTTTAGCATAAATCATTGTGAAAACACTTACATATGACATTTTCGTGATTCGATAGATTACTAACTTGAAGAATATACAAATATAAACTTAAATAAATAAATAAATAAATTATATATATATATATATATATATATTCCCTTCTTCCTAGCTCTCCTGTGTGACCCTTCTGTCCGGCATTCGCCATGATAGACCGCTAGCCACTACACATTCCTTTTTTCTCTCCTTGCTTCTCTCCTTGTTTCTTTCTGTGTTCCTTTCTGTGGAAGAGCGTAGGCTCGAAACGTTAAAGACATTTTCAATTCCCGAGCGTTATACTAATACATCTGTTTGTTTTCTACACCACCTGTCTTCGTCTTTTGTTTTGTTTTTTTATGAATTCTCCCTATATAGCTAGCACGTCGGTCGCTTTGCCTTTCCTAAGCGCCTCTTCTCGCTTCCTAACTAGGTCTTCTATACTAGATTCTTCTAACGCTATTTCGCTAGTAAGACCTACCGCCTTTATTTTAATAGGCCTTTTCAGGGCTATCCTCTAACAGCTGTTGGCGATTGCACCCGCCAATTCTCGATGGACTAACATGCTAACCCGGTCTCTGAAAGCTTGGCACGCCGGGAGGGATGCATTCAACTTCCAGTATCCGGGGCCCTGTCTATGGATCCTATCTATGTCAACCGTACAGATCACAAATTTATGGTCCGTGTAGTCGACGACTTTGAAACGTTAACAACTTATACTACTTCTGTCTATAGGCCTACAAAGTATTTTGGAAGACACGATGCGGTTCGCCCATGTCCACATTGGCGAATTCGGAAAATTCAGTCGGTACCTGTCAGCCAACTGGAAGAGGCTGAACAGGTTTGCGAGGCTTTTACTCCCCCTCTCCTATCAGCTAGCCTCGCCCTATCCAGGTATGCGTCCAAGATTATGTTCCAGTCACCCACTAACATTAAAGAGCGTGACGTCCCAAGGAAAACCTCCAAACATCTGAAGAAATCTGGCTGTCCCCTCTCCCAGTGGCGCTTAAACAGCGACTAGTCTATAGGTACCACCTTCATTGTCGCTCACGTCCAGGGCCACCAACTTACGCTCCGGGTCCAGGAAGATCGTCAGAACTTTGAGATCCAGGCCTTTACTAAACACAGCTCCCACCCTTGCCTCTCGATTACATGCAAATCGATTACATCGACCCCAGTATTCAGCTGGTACTTATTTTAGCGACCCCGAAAGAATAAAAGGTAATGTTGACCTCGCCGGAATTCGAACTCAAAACGAAAAGACGGACGAAATGCTTAACGGTATTTCATCCGGCGCGCTAACGATTCTGCCAGCTTAATAATAATTATAACAACAACAACAGCAACAACAACAACAACAATAATAATAATAATAATAATAATAA
>NC_069000.1:38037275-38041011 GCF_001194135.2 Octopus bimaculoides | reverse complement strand
TACATATATATATATATATATACTAGTGGGCTGCCGGCCTTCGGCCTAGCCTGTACGGTGCTTTCCCGCCTCTGTCTCGTTTTTTCTTCTTAAACCCTTTTCTCATATATTTTTCTCTAGAGAGAAAAAAATTTAGAGGTACTGAGAAAGAGAGAACTGGTAGAGTTAATTGCGTTACGGTGCTGTTTTTCTCACAGACGGTACCCAATTGACCCTAGTATACTGTGTAGTCAACAAAATCAAAATCAAGCAATGCGCATGCGCGAAATTCAAAATATGAACTGACGACAATTTACCCCTCGCACCCTGCATATATGTATGTGTTTGTGTGTGTCCACGTATATTTCTTGGAGCTTCCGTCTACCAAATCCACTCACAAGGATTTAGTCGGCGCGAGGCCATAGTGGAAAACACTCGCCCAAGGTGTCACGCAGTGGGACTGAACTTGGAAGCATATGGCTGGGAATCAAACTTTTTACCATACACCCTAATTCAAATATGCTTGAAGCATATTCGAACCCGTAAGAAAGTCATTCACTGCATTTTGAGGTGGAGAAAATCCCTCGCTATTGGCAGATGGGTGTAAACACACAGTCAGTTCGCACCGCCCCCTAATCAGACTGTCAGATGCTTGCATATCGGAGTGGTGGTGGTTATCTCCTCTTTGACATCAGAAACCGGAAAGGTTTCTGATGTTTTGCATATAACTGTAAGCAAGTACTTCTACTTCTTCATTCTTGTTTAGTCTGTTTCCTCTAACTTTTCAATGTCATATTTACACAAATCCCACTCCCACGGTACAATCAATCATTTCCATTGAACGAAGAACTGTAATTTTAGAACTCCCTTAATTACTATATCCAGTATATTTTGATTTACTTTTCAATGTCATACACACTACAGTCTGAGATTGTTGGGGCTTTATTTATTTATCTATTTATTTATTTTTCAACTAAATTTTTGTTGAATAACTCTAGCTTTGTCATATTATCTTTGTATTATTTTTTATATTTACTTTCGTGTCATTGTCATTTTGATTTCCTTGTTTACTGTTTCGTACAGCTTCCATCCAAGATGAACTTCATTTTCATAAGACGTCAGATATTTTTGTTTTTCAGCGGTATATTATATATTTACGTCTTATCTTTTACTTTTTTTCAGTCGTTGGTCTACGGCCATGCTGGGGCACCAACATGAAGCGTTTTAGCCGAACAAATCTCAAATCTACTCCAGTATCTTATTCGAAGGCGATTTTTTTTTTCCGAACCGCTAAGTTACAGGAACATAAACAAAACAACACCGGTTTTCAAGTGTTATTGGAAAACAAACACATACATACATACAAACAAACAAACAAGCACTTTCAGTCACTTTAGTGATGTCTTCGCTTGTTGCTTTTTGGTTGTAAATTGCAAATAAACACCTTAATAAGTTATAATTTTCACTTCACCATTTTCGGACTCACTCAACGTTTCCTGTGGTATTCTCTATAAGACTGACAGGATGACTTTATGTTCTGAGTTCAAATCCCGCCGAGGTCGACTTTGCTTTTCATCCTTTCGGGGTCAATAAATTAAGTACCAGTTGTGTACTGGGGATCGATCTTCCCCCACCCCTCCCTAAAAATTTCGAGCCTTGTGCTTAGAGTAGGAAAGAATATTAAACAGGCTATATTAAGGTGTCAAGCTGGCAGAATCGGTAGGAAGGTCCGGACGAAATACTTAGCAGTCTTCACATTCTGATTTCAAATTCTGTCAAAGTTGCCTTTGCCTTTCATTATTCCTTGGTCAATAAAATAAATACCATATGAGAACGGGGGTCGATATAATTTGCTTGCTCCCCACTCAAGAGTTCAAGCTGTGTGTCTGTAGCAGAAAGTATAAATAATTCTTTCTACTTTGGAAGATAGAATATTATTAGCTTGCATAAAAATATCCTAATTAGAAACATTTGGCAGAAAGTCTTTCCCGATTCGTTTTATTGCTTTCACTGTACATGATATAGGTCTATTTAATTTAACGTTTCTGTCTTCGGGGGTCAGTCGTTGTTATAGAAGAAATATTATCGTTAAGTAGCAATATGATTGGTCGTTCAACCCACTCAAAGAAATTCAACTGTGTAATAATTTTCTCTTTGCCAAAAGGCGTTTGTTTTTAGTCTGTTTAAACTGTTTAGTCTCTGACGCGTTTGAGCCGTGATTTGATTTCAATTTCTTCAATAGTCTATCTCCAAACTTTTCAAACATGTGTAAAGAAAGTCTGTTTTATTATTTAGAACTCTTTTCTACTCTAGGCACAAGGCCCGAAATTTTTGGGGAGGGGTCCACTCGATTAGATCGACCCCAGTACGCAACTGGTACTTAATTTATCGACCACGAAAGGATGAAAGGCAAAGTCGACCTCCGCAGAATTTGAACTCAGAGCGTAGCGGCAGTCGAAATACCGCTTAGCAATTCGCCCGGCGCCCTAACGTCTCTGCCAGCTCGCTGCCTTTTTTGGTATTTAGAATTACATTATTATGTGCCTCTCTTTTCATGACATAAGGGTGAGATTTAGCTGTTATTTCTACCAGGCCAAGCGGTTATGTAGTGTCTCCTAATGTTAAAAATAGTGAATTGACAGACAGAAAGGGTAGAAGACCATTGCTAAAAGCCCTGATGAGTGTAGCCTAGCCCCTAGACGTTCTGAGTTCAAACGGGGCCCACGACGATTCTTTACTTTTCACCCATCAATTCCATAAAGTGAGTAATACATCCTCCTCCTCCTCTATTATCGTCATCATCATCATCATCATCATCATCATTATCATTTATTGTGGAAATAAACGCAGTTGCCAAACTTTCATTCATAAATCCATTTATTATTTCGTTCTTTTGCATTTCAATTTGTACATTAAGGGTCTTTGAATATGTACGATGTATTTTAAGGTTAGATAGTAACCATTGGTGTTGCATTACTTTCTATATTCTTTAACTGTCACAATATACTTTTCTAGGCCTGATTTTTTTGTGGGGAGGGTTCCAGTTGATTAGATCGATCCCAGTACACAACTGGTACTTAATTTATCGACCTCCGAAAGGACGAAAGGTAAAGTCAACCTCAGCAGAATTTGAACTCAGAACGTAAAGACAGACGGTCATAATATACAAACATTTCTCATGGCAACAGTACACTGTTTACAGATGCTTACATTTTTGTATGTTTACCGTGAGTTTTTCACGGGTCCAGCTAGTTATTACTATTATTATTATTGTCATTAATATTATTGTTGTTGTTGTTGTTTTTATTTTGTGCCTGAACATTGCACTTAACATGTTATTACTATTGTTTGTTCACTCAAGGCTAGGATATCATAATATCGGGAGGAAAATAAAGAAAGAGAGAGAGAAAAGTTGGGGTTCTTTTTTGTGTTGTTGTTGTTGTTTTTCTTTAGACAAAATAAACATTTTGCAAAAGAAAAGAGCTTTTAATCTCTCAAACCGGAGAGCGACTGGTCTTAATAATTTTGACGTCACAAATTTAAGAGATGTCTGCCAACAAACGCTCTGCTCTTTTATAACTGTTTTAATAGCGAGCTGAGTAAACAAAGAGAGACGCTCGTTGTTGCTCTAGGTGTTGCTGTTGTTATTCTGTGTTGTTGTTGTTGTTGTTGTTGATGATTTTATTCTTGGTATTCTTGTTGTTTTTTTATAGTGTTTTTTTTTTCTTTCGGTTGTTTGTGCTGTTGTGGTTATAAC
>NC_069000.1:38036186-38036400 GCF_001194135.2 Octopus bimaculoides | reverse complement strand
TAGTGGTGGTGGTGGTGGTGGTGGTGGTGGTGGCGGTGTTGTTGTTGATGCGATCGTCGGTGGCATTACTATCGCTTCTGCTGTCTTCTAATAACGCCATCCGGCTGTTATTGTTTATATTATGTTGTTCCGCTTTGTATTTGATGCTGTTGTCGTTGTTCTTGTTGTGCTTATTGTTGTTGTTGTTGTTGTTGTTGTTGTTGTTGTTGTTGTT
>NC_069000.1:38035937-38036176 GCF_001194135.2 Octopus bimaculoides | reverse complement strand
ATGACGACAACGGTGATGGTGGTGATGGTGGTGGTGGTGGTGGGGTGACCGATGACGACAGATATTTATGAAGAATAAAGACGACGACGAGGATGACGGTGATGACGATGATTATGATGATGATGATGATGATGATGATGATGACGATGATGATGATGATGATGATGATGATGGTGATGATGATGATGATGATGATGATGATGATGATGATGATGGTGATGACGATGATGATGATGATG
>NC_069000.1:38033186-38035927 GCF_001194135.2 Octopus bimaculoides | reverse complement strand
ATGATGATTATGATGATGATGATGATGATGATGATGATGACGACGATGATGATGATGATGATGAGGAGGAGGAGGATGACGACGATGATGATGATGATGATGATGATGATGAGGATGACGTTGACAGCTCTTATTTTTACGGCTGGTTTCCTTTTTCTTTTTGTTTTTTTTTCTGCTTTTCAGATATCCACTAGCTTTATTAGTACAAAGATACAGGAATTATTGAGGCCGCACCGCCTTGATCATGTTTTATTTTCTTGCTTTAATGCATCGTAGTGCAGTTATATTTCATTGACTTCATCTGAAGGAAGCAGTTCTACCCATACCCATGGCCTTCGCAAACTTTCCGAGTTAATAGTAACCGCAGACTTTTCGAGTTAACAGTTGCATCATGTTAACGAGGTTTCTGCTGAGAAGTGCAAGTTTAGTGTTAATATTAACGACTTGTCTTTTTAGGAGTGAATTCCTAGTCCCTTCGCTCCCGGCTCTTTTAGTTTCCTCTTATGCCACGCAGGGAAGACGGCGACTGGTAAGGAGGGTGATGAAGGCAGAAGTAGTAGATAGCAGAACCAGAGGCAGACCTCGGTTTGTGTGGATGGATGGAGTGAGGAAAGCTTTGGTGGTTAGAAGTGTTGGAGTGAGAGAGGCAAGAGAGTTTATAAATGATAAGAAAGCTTGGAGAGTGTTTGTGGACAGATGAGTGAATTTCGATGTTCTTGAAGGGGTACGGAACCAGCATGATGCGGTGGGGGTAAACCAACATATGCTGTTGAGACCCGCCACTGATATTGGGAAACTGGTACTTAATTTATCGACCTCCGAAAGGATGAAAGGCAAAGTCGACCTCGGCGGAATTTGAACTCAGAACGTAAAGACAGACGAATTGCTGCTAAGTATTTTGCCCGGCCTGCTAACGTTTCTACCAGCTCTGCAGTTTGATGTAGATTAGCGCCGTTCGGAAGTTATTTTCTTAGATACCCTGTATTTGTATAGAACCTACAACAAAAGCCATTAGCTGTTACTCGATCCTTAAATTTAATATTGATTTCAAATTTTAGCTCAAGTTCGAGGAGGGGAGCCAGTACTCAACTGGTGCTTATTTTGTCAACCCCGAAAAGATAAAAGGCAAAGTTGAGCTCGGCAGCATTTAAACTCAGAACGTAAAGACGGCCGGCCCGGCGTGCTAACGATTCTGCCAGCTCGCCGCCATGCCCTTAGATTTAACATTAAAGTCATACCCATGCAGTTCTGAAATTAGAACTTCAAACCTTGGTTTAGTCACAATGAAAAACCCAAAGAAAATGAATAAGAATAAGAAATGTTTGTGTTGTTTATGGATGACAGCAGGAGTGAATTTGAGAACTCTTATGTAATAGATAATATGGTAAATGCCCTGCAGTTCTGGACGACAATAATGAAACATCACCTTGGAAATGAAGTCATTTTATTCTGCACTTATATCATTATTATACAAACGTTGCAGAATTCATTTCTTTTTCACTTTCAATTTAGATTGTTCCACATTTAATTTAGCAGACTCCCGTATACAGTATCGTTTCCCTTTTCCTGTTTATTTCACTTGATCAGCGACAAAATTGACTTTTTAAAAAGAAGTAATTACGGCAACATACCATCCACTCTTCCGTCTCTCTATTCTATACAAGAATCCTTCAAACTTTGTAAGAAATCCAGTTATTCAACGGCTGCTTCTTCATCACACTTATGTTACTTACTCCCCACTGGAGACTCTCAAACGTAAAACAGTCCATTCTTCTCCTTGAAGCCGATTTAAGAGATCAACGTATTTAGTTTATAGTTTTACAATATTTAAATTCCGATTAAGTTCATTCACCTCTGACGATTAAATCGTTACAAATGTCAGAACTATGGATGGGAGTGATGGCTGACAAGTGTCGTCGTAAAAAGTTCAACTACCTCGCAAATTTGTTGATCTCTAACAGCGGCTGCATGTGGCTAAGAGCTAAAGCCGACTCTATGCTTAGCAGACTAGATATTCAGTCACACGAACGTCAACCGGAGCTTAACTCTGACGCTTAAAGCGATTTTGAAATTTCTTAATGACTAGAGGAAATAATTCATTTCTTCAATGAATTGTAATAAAAATTACTGTGTGGTCAATGACGTATACGGAATCTATTAAACAATATGCAGGGACATATGCCCTAACCATCGCTAGATTAACACCGTCATGACCACTACTACACGTAACTACGCCAGCAGCATCCTTTTCACCAATACTATTAGCGTTATCTTAACTACCATTGACATGGCTACAATTTTTACGCATTGATCCATAAGAGATTAGAAACACTTTTTCAGTATAATTTATTACACTCACCCAAGGCATGAAGAAATAGTTGCACTCATTCAGGGTCTGAATGGATTATTGCACTCTCAGGGGTCCTGAATAAACTATTCACTCGGGGCCTAAATAAACTATTACATTCACTTAGGGCGTGAATGAGTTATTACATTCACTCAGAGCCCGAATGAGCTATTACATTCACTCGGGGCCTGAATGAGCTATTACATCCACTCAGGGCCCGAATGAGCTATTACATTCACTCGGGGCCTGAATGAGTTATTACATTCACTCAGAGCCCGAATGAGCTATTACATTCACTCGGGCCTGAATGAGTTATTACATCCACTCAGGGCCCGAATGAGCTATTACATTCACTCGGGGCCTGAATGAGTTATTACATTCACTCAGAGCCCGA
>NC_069000.1:38028260-38032258 GCF_001194135.2 Octopus bimaculoides | reverse complement strand
GTGAATGAGTTATTACATTCACTCAGAGCCCGAATGAGCTATTACATTCACTCGGGGCCTGAATGAGCTATTACATCCACTCAGGGCCCGAATGAGCTATTACATTCACTCGAGGCCTGAATGAGTTATTACATCCACTCAGGGCCCGAATGAGCTATTACATTCACTCGAGGCCTGAATGAGCTATTACATCCACTCAGGACCCGAATGAGCTATTACATTCACTCGAGGCCTGAATAAACTATTGCATTCACCCAAGGAAAGATATGTTGCGTTCTCTCAAGTCCTAAAGAAATTAATAAACTCATCCGGGGCCTAAGGAAATGATTGCACTCACCAATAACTTTAGCTAAACGTATCGATAGTACTAATCCTTCAGAATCTGTAAGCTGAAGAAGCAATCAACAAAATCGTGACTGAAGTTTAATAACACTGACCAATCACACTCCTGCGCACGAGAAGAGAAATTTCTAGAAAAATTCATCTTTTACATTCCAACACACACGTTTATCTCTTTAATTCACAACACGGATTGACAAAGTAGAGGTTCTTTAGTTGTCTCGATAAGGATAGATTTGAAGCAGCGTTTGGAATACTGTAGCTACGAGGTGGTATCAAATAGTTCCCGGACTAGTTCTATAGCGCGCCAACAGATGGCAGCACACGATTGCGTGCGCAGTGAGAGCTAGCAGTGACCTTCGTGAGACAGTGTGCCGAGTGACATCGCAGTGTTTACTTTGCAGGTTGTGAAATTTGTGCTTTTGTGATCACATGTACGTTGTAGTCTGTGATTTTATCATGGACAGGAACAAAGAGCCAACGTGAAATTTTGCGTTTAACTTGAGAACTCTGCTACAGAAACATTGAGCATGCTTCGGCAAACTTACGGTGACGAGGCAATGAGTCGTACGCAATGTTCCGAGTGGCACGGGCACTTCAAAAGTGGAAGAACGTCCCCGGAAGACGATGAGCGATCTGGAAGACCAACCACGAGCGTCACCCAAGGAAATGTAAAAAAAATTCACCAGCTTATGCATGGGGGTCGTCGGAGGAGAATCATCGACGTTTTGAAGCGTTTGGAAAAGGACATTCGGCGAAAGTGACCGGAACTGTGGTGCCCGAAGAGTTGGATTCTTCACGATAATGTACCCTGTCACCGAGCTCTCCTTACTCGCGAGTGTCCCGCCAAAAACAACATGGTGTCACTTCCGCACCCACCCTATTAGCCAGATTTAGCACCTGCGGACTTCCCCAAGACTAGATTGTAGACTATTGGGAAAATATCAATTAGGAGATGCTCTTTTACATGTTTCTGTCATTTGACTGCGGCCATGCTGAAGCACCGCCTTTAGTCGAGCAAATCGACCTCAGGACTTATTCTTTGTAAGCCTAGTACTTATTCTATCGGTCTCTTTTACGGTCTCTAAGTTACGGGGATGTAAACACACCAGCATCGGTTGTCAAGCGATGTTGAGGGAACAAACACAGACACACAAACACACTCACACACACATATATACATATACATATATACGACGGGCTTCTTTCAGTTTCAGTCTACCAAATCCACTCACAAGGCTTTGGTCGACCCGAGGCTATAGTAGAAGACACTTACCCAAGGTGCCACGCAGTGGGACTGAACCTGGAACCATGTGGTTGGTAAGCAAGCTACTTACCACACAGCCACTCCTGCGCCTATGATATTTCATTTTTCTGGTGTAATTTCATTTACTTTAATCATCCTTTCCTGGTCCCTTATTCCACCCTATGATATTTCCTTGTTTATATTTATATTATTTCCTTTCTGTAAGCATTTCATAGTTCTTTCTTTCTGATTTTGAACACAAAGACAGCAATCTTAGAGGTGGGAGCAAGTCGCTTACATCGGCCCCTGTACTCGATTGGGGTTTATTCTATCGACCCTGAGTAGATGAAAAGCAGAATAAACCTCGACGGAACTTGAACGCAGAACGTAAAGAACCGGGAGAAATGCCGCAAATCATTTTGTCTAGCGTGCTAACTTCTACCAGTTCATCGTCTTCTGTTGGTATTTCATAATGCTAGAATAATCTCCAGTGTATGAAAGCTCCATATGTAACAATTACTTGAGAACTAAACAACACAATTTCATATATTGTTTTGTGATAGTCTCCGCATATTCTGACGTTAACGTTTTGTATTTTGCTTCATTTTATGTTTTTGATAGTTTCTGGAAAGATGCTGGGTGTATAAACGCGTTGTTTGATAGCTTGAATAGCCGTGAGGAAGGAATAAATCTGACATTTCGGACCTTGCCCTTCGTATGACAGTGAGGAAATGAGAAAATATGACATTGTCTTTTAGGCTGTAGGCAAGTAAACGAGTAAAGAATTGAAGTTGAAGAAGAGAGGCAGTGAAGGAAGAGTGGCTGAGAAAGACAGTGTGAAAGAGTGAGAAATATATGATACTAGATGAAGAAAAAGTAAGGAAGTTAAGAATTGAAGAGGGTGTCTTTTAACATTGTACGTTAGTAGATGTTATCTTAAAACAAATACTGCGATTTATTCGGCTTTTCGTGATGTATCTGCATTAAGGATGATACACGGGTTGCTTTTTCAAACTAACACTGCTTCTGTTGCACATAAGGAATACTTATTCAACCAGTCAGCTAATTGTAACATCAGTGATATTTCAAACACTGTTTATCTATATCAATAACAACGGAATTTGTATTAGTATGAAGTTGGCAGTGAGTGCTTGCTATTGACGAAGCTCAAAGAGGCAGAAATGCATAGCTAGCAATACTGTCATTGCTGGTGGTCGATTTGATTCTTCTATTGATCTATTTTTTGTGAATTTTAACACCATACTTCTATAAAAAAATATTATCTACGGACAAATACTGCAGTTAAATCGCCTTCCAGTGATATATCTGCATTAATTATCATACAGAAGCTGCCATTTTAAATTAGTACTGCTTCTGGTTTTTGTTACACACAGCGAATATTTATTCAACAAGCCTGCTAATTCTTACATCACTGATTTTTCAATCAATGTTTATCTATCAGTAGCGACTAACCTCATGTTGCCAGCGGATGCTTGCTACTGACGAAGCCCAAAGAGGCAGAAATGTGCATCAAGTTATATTAACACTGCTTCTAGGTTATTTTCGTCTGCTACTGATATATTTTTGTGCTTTTAGCTTTCACGTCTATAAGAAATATCTCTGGAGGAATACAACAGTTAATTCGGCTTTCCGTGATGTGTCTATATTAAGTATGATACACAGGTTGCTATAGAAAGAGTCAATGTTTCAAGCAAACGAAAAGACAAGGGAAAGCGAAACGCCAAGTTGGTGGAGCGGAAGATCAAAAGTGACGACTGCACCAAAAAAAGGTACTGAAATAGTATTTATCTATTTATTTATTTATTTATTTATTTATTTATTTATTTATTTTGCAGAATCGGATTCAAGTCAACCAACGGTGATCATCGGAACGCCTCCATCGAAATGGCGCTATAAATCGTTGTTTAACCTCAATCCAGCACTATTCGAGCAATCAAATAGCCAAAAGAATTCCAATTGTGACCACCCTGTCTTTTATTCAGACGTAATATTTCTAATACTACATGATCAAATGTGGTCTTTCTCTTTTTTTTAAATGTTAGGATATGATGATTTGAGGATGATTTGGCAGGTACTTCTAGCAGTACAATCGATTGTGCAAAGGCTCCATTGTAGATGTAAAACGGCAGGACATAAATAGCTTTCTACAAATCGATTTAGTATATGGTGGTTCCGTTCGAATATCTCCCTCTCCTACAAACAGCTAACGTTAAAGTTATTCAGAAGGTGCCACACAGCGGGACTGAACCCTAAACCACATGGTTGCAAAGTGAGCGCTTTAACCACACAACATTGGCCATGCAGAGATGCTCTTTCCCATCGTCTTAGCATGCCATTCTCTAACCCCATTTTCAGCTTATGTGTGTGTGTGTGTGTGTGTGTGTGTGTGTGT
>NC_069000.1:38025805-38027955 GCF_001194135.2 Octopus bimaculoides | reverse complement strand
TCTGTCTCCCTGTCTCTCTCTCTCTCTCTCAATAATGTAAATACCCCCGCTAAGTTGATAATGACCGGCGAATCTAGTCGAGTTGTTTTTCGTTCCATCCTTCAGAGACAGTTCTCTGGTTCAACCATCGACTCTATTTTTAAAAGCGAAGCTAGATGTATGTTAATTAAAAGCATGCACGTAAGTCCATTTCCACCTATACGAGTGCGCGTGACCGTGTATTTGTGCGTATTTGAGTAGGTGTATTTTGTGTGCACGCAAGTATGCGTTTGTGTACACGTGTGTATATGTGTATGTATGTGGGCATCTGCGTGCATGTGTATTTACGTAAAGCCTTTAGATTCATTTCGTACCGGCAACATAGTCACGATGCAATTTGTAAGTAATTACCACTTTAATCAATCCCAACCATTTATTTTTTCATTTATTTATTTCTCTCATATAATTCCTTGTCTCTCTCTTTCCTTCATTCATACAAAAATCTGCACCACATCTCATCTCGGATCCCCAAAATAGTTAATCTACTCTAATATACTACTACCTTTACAACACAGCTAATTACAGCTACTCAACGCAAGACTAACCTACATATATTTTCCATCCTTTTCACCTAATTAAGAGAGTCTCATTACATGTGTACCTCATCAAGATCTACGATTACTTTTCCCCGGATTTATACATCATTTTCATCCCACACTTCCAAGGTAGTCCCAAACACTTAAACATCTGCTGATCTTCATTTGCAAGGCTAGAGTGACACACTCCAGTATTCAGAGTATGTTTCGTGTAAGCTAACCCAACATGCCGTGTAAAAATGATGTTATTAGTTCTTAGAATTCATGACACACTCCAGCCATGAAAAAAAATAACCTATTATTTACCTGTTGACATCATTTTTAATTCACCTATTTCCGCCTAATTTGCCCAACCTTCAGTCTCTCTCTCTCTTTTCTTTCTCTGTTAGCATTCTCTCGAACATTTCCCTGAGAGATGATCTGTTGGGCGCTGTTAACCATTGACGTCAGAGCACATCGTTCTGACTCAATGACTTCTCGGTGCAACAGACAGAATTAACCTCTAAGCAATATAACGAATTAATCAACAAATCAAAAAATATATATACATCACCAGCGACGCCGCTAGCAGTTGCAGCAGCTGCAGCAGCAGCGGTGGCGGCTGTAGAACAAACAGCAAGAGTACATACAGTCAGTAGCAGAAGACACAAGAAATATTAAGCAACAGGAACTAAACTAGGGAATTGGAGAAATCTAACTGATTGTACTGGCTATTAGATTTATTGCGATTGCTGCCAGCAAAACTGCTGTTCGTGACGTCAGCTGTACAAAGCGTGCAAAAACGTAAAGCGGAGTGATTGCCAGACGATTTTTCACTCCTATTATCATCGTATGACTACTCTATTGTATGTTTTGATACGCACGATTGTAGATTACGGTGTTTACAACCATGTGTATTATGCAAACATTCGCGTACATTCTGCATTCTCTAATCACGTACAGGCGCACACAAACGCGCTGCTCATATTCAAACGTTTATAATTTACAAAGATTACGCATATACTTTTCATTGTTTATATACATACACATAGATATTGTTCATGATCTATTCAAACTGACGTAGGAATAAGCCATACACCCAGGTGAACTTTGAAGTCGTTGGCAATAATAAGAGCATACATATATATACCTACGTATGTGTGTGCGTACATATATACACATATATAAAAATATATATGTGTGTGTGCATATATATATATATATATATATAATTATATGTGTGCGTGGGGTGTTTAAGTATATGTAAATATGTGTGTGTGCGCGCTTGTGTACGCATATTGTTCAAAATGATACAAAGAACAAAAGACTAGACACGTGTAAAGGAACAACAAACAGAGTGTTAGGGAAAATGGATGAAGTTTGACGTTTCGAGTCTATGCTCCTTTACAGAAATAATCAAAGAGATAAAACGGATGGAATGAGGGGAGAGGGGAAAAAACGTAGAGGAAAGACATAGATATGAAACTCTCGGACCTTGAGTCACTCTGTTACTTCTGCTAAATATTAATAAAAATATACAAATGCTCATATTTTGAGTTATATTTTTCCTGTTTGCACCAACATGCCTATATATAT
>NC_069000.1:38023505-38024612 GCF_001194135.2 Octopus bimaculoides | reverse complement strand
ACAACAACATATATATATATATATATATATTAATATCATGGACGGATTAGACGGATTATGAGGGTTCTGCAATTTCTTGTTGAAAAACTTGCACAGATCATTTGTTAAACGTGATCAAATGTTAGCGCTCACATCAGGTCGCTCCCTCCATCAAACCGACACGACCTGTACGGTCATGAAGGAGTGACTTCTGATCGTGACGTCAGCTATACAAAGCGTGAAAAAACGTGTTCGTGACATCAGCTCCATAAAGTAATACATCATCCTCCTCCTTTATCGTCATCATCATCATCATCATTATCGTCCTCATCATCGTCATAATCACTATCACCAATGATACCACAATCAATAATATCATTATCATCATCGTCATCATCATCATCATCATCATCATCATCATTTAACGTCCGCTTTCTTTGCTGATATGGGTTGAAAGTTTTGACAGGAGTTGGCGAGGTAGAAGACTGAACCCAGGCCTCAGTATCTATTTTGACAGGTTTTTTCTTTTCTTTTTTACGGTTGGATGCCGTTCCTAACACCGACCACCCAGCAGAGTGGACTGAGTGCTAGATACATCTCACGTTCACTCTCACCAATGATTTTTTTTGCTTTTCAAATCAACGCAATCCTCTTTTTTTCTACATCTGTTTTCAGAAACGTTAGTCAGCGAACGAAGTTACTTCAGGTGTTTGTTGCCTTGTATCATACCCGTACTCCAATTACATTCATAGATATCCTGTTTCCAGTTGACATTTAGATTCGTTGGTTTGTAATCGGTTAGCCTTCGTGTCGCTGCTGAAAAGCTGTTACAAATGAGAACACCAGAATGATGGGTTTGCTATTCTCTGAAATGACATCAGATTATCACGTTAACTTTACAGAGGGGTGAGTGATTATCTCATCTATGAATCATGATGTCAATGCCTTGTGTGATGTATCCGTTGACTTCGAAGGCGGCTGCAAGCGACTGAAATAATACTGTTTCGATCATTTCAAAATATAATCGATATACATTCTACTGCAATTCAATACATATATGTGTGCGCGGTCACGCGTGTGTATGCGTGTGTGACGATAGTATATATATATATATATATACATACATAT
>NC_069000.1:38020882-38022992 GCF_001194135.2 Octopus bimaculoides | reverse complement strand
ATATTGGGCTTCGTATATCTGTGCCCCAGTGTCACTTTGATGGCATGCACTCCTCTCTCACTCCATAATACTAATAATCTTTTCAAGACCAAAAGTACTTAATTTATCGATCCCGAGAGGTTGAAAGGCAAAGTCGACCTCGGTGGAATTTGAACTCAGAAAGCAGTGATGGGCGAAAAATACCGCTCAGCATTTTGCCTGGCGTACTAACGATTCTGCAAACTCGCCATCTTAATAATAATATTAAACTTTTCTACGTCGACCCCAGTACTCAACTGGTACTTAATTTATCGACCCCGAAAGGATAAAAGGCAAAGTCGACCTCGGTGGAATTTGAACTCAGAAAGCAAAAAACAGACGAAATACCGCTAAGCATTTTGCTCGGCGTGCTAACCTTTCTGCGAACACTCCGCTTTAATAATATTGATAATAATAGGACATAACGCAGAGTGCAGTAATATTAAAGTAATATAAAGACTGTATAATAGATGCATTATTGGTATTAGCAAATAATACAAAGAAATCTTACATCTAGGATTCAGTTTATTTATAAAAAGAACAAAGGAACAAAATAAATCTTAGCGATTATTTAGCATTGATTATTACATATATGTGACTCTGTGAGCGTGTGTGTGCGCGCGCTTGTTGTGCGTAATGTATGCAAAGTACAAATAGACATTATAAGTAGCAGTTGGCGATATAATACTAAACGAAAGCCGGCTGACTGACGTATTCCGAACTATGCGCCATTTTCTAAGTGAACGCCTCACCTATTTGCTTACTTACAGTTTACGATAGTATGAAGATGTCTGTTTTATTAGAATATATATTGATAATGAGCCGAACAATGCAACACAACGAGGAACGATGTCAAGAGAAGAGTGTTTTACAGTAGAATTAATTATCACTGTCACAAGACTTTGAAGAAACTTCCTGTAAACGATTGATGGATGAAGTCGAAAATCTTGTCGTTTTTACGTCTGTTCTGACAACCGCTTTGTTGCTTTGTATTTCTGTCAGGATTATTACGAAAATACTCGTGGAAACGAGAGCAGTCCTTGCCGCGTTTGTTTACTGTCGATGACTGCGGCCATGCTGGAGCACCATTTCGAAGGTCCAACAAACTGGCCTCAGTACTTACGGTTTTTTTTTTTTGTTTCTTTTTTAAATTTCAATTCAATTCGTCTTTTATTCTATTATGCTATCGATCTCTTTTATACCGAAACAGCGAAGTTACGAGGGTGTAAGCAAGCCAACACCGGTTTTTGAAACGGTGGTGAGAACACACACAAATACAAAGATAGACACACTCGCGCGCGCACACACACACATATGGATATATATGTGTGTGTGTGTGTGTGTGTGTGTGTAGTTTACTGTTCCGTTAAGGTAGGATCAGCACAAAGTATCCCATCCAGTGGGAGACAAATATCATCTGATGTCATGTACATTGTATTAAAATAACAGCTACCAAGTGTTTCTTGCCATTAAAGCAATCTTCAGGCTCTGAGCATGTGCTCAGACACAAGTCACGCACATTATAAAAAAGCCCTACCTACACACGTGTCTTAATGTCAAAGAACTATTAGTAGATTAAATGATAGATAGATAGATAGATAGATAGATAGATAGATAGATAGATAGATAGATAGATAGATAGATATTGAGTTGGAAAATAAGTTCCCGCCGTTCTTTTAAATTTTGGAATTTATTGCGTTTTTAAATTTTGGAATCTATTTTTTTCCGAGAATTCTATTTTTTAATCATTTTGGAATCTATTTTGCTTTTTTTCTAGTTAATTTTGATTAATTTTTGTTTATTTTCAGATCATTAAAATGGAATGTCAAGTTAAGAAAAACGAGCATTTACGACACCTCTTTCTTTTTGCTTTTAATCAAGGTTCTCAGGTTGCAAAAGCTGCTCACGACATTTGTGCTATGTATGGAGAGGGTGCCATAGCTGAAAGAATCGCTCATAATTGGTATGCCAAGTTCAAAAATGGAAATTTTGACCTCAAAGACGCACATCGTTCTGGCCGTCCAGTTGAGTTCGATGAAGAGCGATTAAACCAAATTTTGCACGAAATGGAAAGGAATATTCTTAAATCCTT
>NC_069000.1:38015034-38020020 GCF_001194135.2 Octopus bimaculoides | reverse complement strand
AACTTGGCCGCAGTCTAATGTCTGAAACAAAAGAAGACTATAAGAATAACAAAAACTAAACTTCATTAATAAGCAATCACTAATGACAATCTTGTGGACGCGCTTTGGCCCAGTGGTTAGGGCAGCGGACTCGCGAACGGAGGATCGCCGTTTCAATTCCCAGACCAGGCGTTGTGTGTGTTTATGGAGCGAAAACACCTAAAGCTCTACGAAGCTCCGGCTGGGGTGGTGACGACACCTGTTGTGCTCTTTTGTCACAACTTTCTCTCACTCTTTCTTCCTGTTTCTTGAGTAACACTGCGATGGACTGGCATCCTGTCTAGCTGGGGAGAACACATACGCCATAGAAATCGGGAAAGAGTACATTTCGGTGTACTTGCAATGCGAGTGATTTGATCTGAGAGAGTGTGTTGAAACTAAAACGATTGCAGCGTGAAAGACACATGTTAGCCATTTAAAAGCAGACGTAGACTGGTTACTGCATTTAAATATTTATTAATTATTATATATACAGTGTCAAAATTTTCGTCGCAACACCAGTGACCTGGTGACTGTCAAGGTTCAGTGACCAGTCGCAGTTAGCTTGAGGAAAATTTTGACGCCAGATGATAAATGCCTAAGGGAAGTTTACAGTTCTTGTGTTCTTTTGAATGGTTAATACGTGTCTTCCACGTTGGATTTAGAATGTTTTTAATCGAGAATTGATACTTAGCATATATGATCAATGATGTTACTTTATTGTTTCTGTAATTAATGGTTTTCTTAAAGAGGCAGCTGGCAGAATCGTTTGCGCGCCGGACAAAATGCTTAGCGGCATTTCATCCGTTTTTATGTTCTGAGTTGAAATTCAGGCGAGGCGGATTTGCCTTTCATATGTTCGGGGTTGATAAAATAAGCAGCAGTTGAGCGCTGGGGTTGATGTAATCCACTTATCCTATCCTCTTCAATTGCTGGTCTCGTGCCGAAATTTGAAATCAGTTTGTGTCGTCCACGCTGCATTCGTAATAAAAATGCTTCTAATCGAGAAGTGATATTTGGCATTTATGATGAATGATGTTTATTTATTCCGGCTGAAATAAAATGGTATGCTTCCTTAGTAAGACACCACAGAGTTTTCAAAACGAAACAGGTGCAAAATTTGCATTAGACCCTACCTACTGTCTTCTGGCAATTATATTACTAAAGGTTCACATCATAAGGGCTAAAATCGATGAAATGGCAGCGAGTCTTTCCGTCGCTGCTGTTGTTGTTTGTATCATTGGTATGCTTCCTTAGAGTGGAGGCGCAATGGCCCAGTGGTTAGGGCAGCCAACTCGTGGTCATAGGATCGCGGTTTCGATTCCCAGACCGGGCGTTGTGAGTGTTTATTGAGCGAAAACACCTAAAGCTTCACGAGGCTCCGGCAGGGGATTGTGGCGAACCCTGCTGTACTCTTTCACCACAACTTTCTCTCACTCTTTCTTCCTGTTTCTGTTGTGCCTGTAATTCAAAGGGTCAGCCTTGTCACATTGTGTCACGCTGAATATCCCCGAGAACTACGTTAAGGGTACACGTGTCTGTGGAGTGCTCAGCCACTTGCACGTTAATTTCACGAGCAGGCTGTTCCATTGATCGGATCAACTGGAACCCACGACGTCGTAAGCGACGGAGTGCCAACAATGCCTCCTTAGAGAAAGTTGATCGAATTATTAGTAGTAACCCAAAAGCCGCGAGCTGGAGGAATCGTTACCGCGCCGGACAAAAATGATTAGCGATATTTTTTCCAGTTTTTTACGTTCTGAGTACGAATATCACTGAGGTCGACTTAGTCTTTCATCCTTTCAGGGTCGATAATAAAATAAGTACCAATGGACACACATCCTTTACGATCATCATTCAATAAAGTAAGGCAATTCACACACTACAAACCCTACAGAATCACCCCTTAAATACAGCTGATGCAGCAGCACATAACTCCAGGAGAGAGCTAACCACTAAAATAACATAGCATACACTGTTAGACAGTCGAAACGTGATACTATGAAAGGCGGTGAGCTGGCAGAAACGTTAGCACGCCGGGCGAAATGCTTAGAGCGTCAAGACAGACGAAATATCGCTGAGTTCAAATTCCGCCGAAGTCGACTTAGCCTTTCATCCTTTCGGGGGTCGATAAATTAAGTACCAGTTGTGTACTGGAGTCGATCTAATCGACTGGTTCCCCCCTCTCCAAAAATTTCGGTTCGAACGATTCTCCCAAACCCACAGCACTTGATTTCTTTTGCATTTTTTCGCCCACCAAAGGCAAAAAAGGCATAGTTTACTTTTGCGAGACTTGAACTCAGTGAAAAATGTGTGTGTGTGTGTGTGTGTGTGTGTGTGTGTGTGTGTGTGTGTATGCACGCACACACACACAGCAGTGTCACGTCACCTATCACGAAAGGGTGCAACAATAAAGTCGGATTGACGTCGATCACACAAATTCCCACCTGTGTAGGATACCAGCCGTTACTACCTGTTCCCGAAAGCTACGTCAACTGAAGCGAAATTACAATGAAATATTCCGTTAGCAGTGGATTTGAACCCTCATATTTTATCTTTGAAACTCTTATAATGGCATATTGTCGTTGTCAACACGTCGCTTACGACGTCGAGGGTTCCAGTTGATCCGATCAACGGAACAGCTTGCTCGTGAAATTAACGTGCAAGTGGCTGAGCACTCCACAGACACGTGTACCCTTAACGTAGTTCTCGGGGATATTCAGCGTGACACAGTGTGACAAGGCTGACCCTTTTGCATTACAGGCACAACAGAAACAGGAAGTAAGAGTGAGAGAAAGTTGTGGTGAAAGAGTACAACAGGATTCGCCACCATCCCCTGCCGGAGCCTCGTGGAACTGTAGGTGTTTTCGTTCAATAAACACTCACAACACCCGGTCTGGGAATCGAAACCGCGATCCTTTGATCGTGAGTCCGCTGCCCTAACCACTGGGCCATTGCGCCTCCATAATGGCATATAGTAGTGCAATATCACAGATCTTTCGTGATATTTGCATGTCTTGGAAATGAAATTAACAAATTACCGTATGCTATCCCCAAATACCCTCACTTGTTATTTAGCACGACGATTATTTAGCACATATGATCGGAATACGTACTAAGTTGTTGTTTAGACAAACATAAAAACACGTGTGTTGGGAAAGATTTTGGGGGAAACGTCCGTGATAGATTTGGCGCACAACAACGTCAACAACGATGCTAGAATGTTATTGTGTTAATCTTTGAAGAATTTGGTGTCGTCAATGCCGAAGCAACCAATCCTAGTCTGTACTGTTTGCCACAGACACAGCTGGTGTTCCAACATAAGGTTGTCGCAGTCTGACAGTAAAAGATAAAAACAAAACAAAAAAACACATCATTACCTGTGTTTGAATTCTTACGAAAATGTTTGTGTAAGCAGCTACAGGTATATCTGTGTGTGTAAGTGTGTGTGTTTGCGCGTATGCGCGCGCTCGTCCGTGTGAGTGTGTGTGAACACAGCGGTATCACACCGCCTATCACGAAGTGGTGCAACGATAAAGTCGGGGTGAACATCGGTACTCTAACATATCACCGATTTAAAGTAAGTAAATGTCGGCCGATGAAATGATGCACCGCTTACCATCCTCACCAGGTCCTGAACGAGATGACGTTCCCTTTCATCATTGGCTACTCTACATGATGACGTCAGCAAAGAACGACTTACCATCGACTGCTTCTGTTTTTGCGCTTAGTTTTTCTTGCTTCTTTTTTGTTTGTGTGTGTGTGTGTGTGTGTGATTTTTTTTTTTTTTCTATTTAGTGTGTCAAAACATTAGGTGAGACAGAACAGTGATATAACCTTTTCTAAGAAAGAAGATAAAAGAAAGAAATTGGCAGCGCATGCTCGGATTCTTACAGATACTTACCCATACACATATACAAATACACACACCCACATTCACACACACACACACACACACACACACACACACACACACACACATACGCACATACCCAAAAAACACATGCGCGCACACACGTACGCACAGTTACATATGCAAGAAAACAAATGAAGAAATAAATAAATAAAAGTGAAATTAGATCCATGTGAAACAATAGAAAAAGAATCCAGGTGTGTAAACGTATTTAATAAATAATCTTTCCGGAAGTTTTTGTTTCGTTTCTTTTCGCTTTCTTTCTCTGTAAATTTTATTCTTTTATTTCCTGATGAATACCTTTATTTGTAATGTTATTTTCTTCTTTGAGGAGTAGATAGCAAAGTAGTTTAGTTTCGTAAGAGATTCTGGAAGTTAACCGGTCACTTGGTGCATATTAGTAATCTAAATCTAAAAACAAATTTCGTATGATATACAACATAAATCTATCGAACGATGATTGCAATCTTCGTTTATCACGGATGTTAGATTAAAATAATAATAAAAATAATAATAATAATAATAATAATAATAATAATAATAACACACCATGTTAAATTAATCTGAGATAAAGGAATGACAGAACATATCGGGAAAATATGTTTCGTTCCGGGACCCCAAGCTGTGCCCCAAACTTGCACAGATAACAACTCCAAGCAATCTTTAAACACACATAATCCTTCTTAATCTTTCCTGATAAAGATACAAGTCCTGGAATTTGGCAGAAGCTTACTTGGTTACATCGAACCCAATGCTAAACTGATACTTATTTCATCAACCCCTCGAAATGATGAAATGCAAAGTCGTGTTCAGCGGAATTTGAGCTCAGAACATAAAGACGGACGAAATGCCGCTGAACATTTTGTCCGGTGCCGTAACGATTGTACCAGATCGTCACATAATGATATTGCTTCACGTTCGGGAAAATATTTTTGGAGTAAAAATTAATAATGTAGGCGTAGGAGTAACTTTGTGGTAAGTAGCTTGCTTACCAACCACATGGTTCCGGGTTCAGTCCCACTGCGTGGCACCTTGGGCAAGTGTCTTCTACTATA
>NC_069000.1:38013230-38014856 GCF_001194135.2 Octopus bimaculoides | reverse complement strand
CAAAAGAGACCGATAGAATAAGTACTAGGCTTACAAAGAATAAGTCCTGGGGTCGATTTGCTCGACTAATGACGGTGCTCCAGTATGGCCGCAGTCAAATGACTGAAACAAGTAAAAGAGTAAAAGAGTAAAGAGTAAAGAGAATGTATAAGTAAATTGTCCTTTCTACTATAGGCACAAGGCCTGCAATTTTGTGGGAGGGGATAGTCCATTACATCAACCCCAGGATCTAACAGCCGCTTTGATTTATCGATCCCGAAAGGATGATAGCAAAGTCGAGCTCAGTGGAATTTGAACGCAGAATTTAAAACCGGAAGAAATGTTGCTAACATTTTCTCCGGTGTACTAACAATTCTGTCAGCTCGCCGACTTATATAATCAGCTAATGATGAAAGAATAACTGCAAAACATCATAACAAGCAGAATCTTTGAACTGGTTGCCGACCCGTGTTATCACAGATCAATTCGTGATAAACGTATCATGGTTCACAATTCAGCGTACCGAATTATCCTGGATGAGTGAAGAATGAATCAGTGATAAACGAAGATATATGTATATTAGAGGAAATGTATTTAGGGGAAATATATTTTCATAATGATAGTTAAATTTTAATGGTCAGATGTTTGCACAGCCATGTATTCTTGTATACAACTACTGTCGTGGCCATTTATTTTGGGAAAAGTGTTATTTTGCACCAAAAACATATAAGTATGTCTATCTAAGGCAAAAGGTTGATTTGTTTTAGCACGTACGAGCATATTAATGAAGAATAGTGGCACAATTGAACCATATGAACAATAATAAGGTGTGATACACAGTTATTCATCTTCCTCTCAATATTTGCAATGGCGACCTCTATTTTTCGAGACGTCCATGATTCGTTTAGGTATGCTGGAAACTAAGGATTGAGTTAGTTCTGTTTACAGACCTCCATTCTTGCTTTACAAGAGCTTTCAACTGTTCAATGTTTGTTGGCTTTTCTCTGTCAACTCGAATTTTAAGGTTGGACCGTAAATTTTCAATAGGATTTAAATCTAGAGAATTTCCCGGCCAAGGCTCCAAAATGTCAATGTTTTTATCTCCAAGATACTTTTTAATCCTTTTAGCAGTGTAGAAAGGTGCTCCATCTTGTTGGAAAATGCAAGTTTCTTCGCCAAACCGCCTTTCAATGGTTAGAAGGAGATTGTTTTCAAGGATATTTTGTTACCATGTGGAATTCATAGAAGTGTCTTTCGACAAAACTGACAGTGATCCAACGCCCTTGGATGAAAAGCAACCCCACATACCAATGGTTTCTGGATGCTTGGCCCTGGGCATGATACAGGCCTCATCATAGAGTTCACCTTGTCGCTTTCTGACGAGCTTTTTTCCAGTTGTCCCAAACAATTGAAATGGTGCTTCATTGTCCCATTGTTCACTAGACCACTTTTTATATTTTCTGCAAAAGGTAAGCCTGTCCTTCACGTTGTTCTTGGACAAAAACGGTTTTATTTTCTTGTTTTTTTTTTTTGCAGCACTCCGTGAAGCGAAACCATTGTCAAGAAGTAGTCGTCGGACTGTCCGAGCTGAAGCGCTGTCACCGGCTGATTCCCAAGATTTACACAGATATAAGAGTTAGGACTTGT
>NC_069000.1:38011959-38012639 GCF_001194135.2 Octopus bimaculoides | reverse complement strand
AACGAGCTTCTTAATCACACAGTCATGGCTTCTTCCAGTAAAAGAATTTAATATAAAATACCGTAAATAAATAGTCATCCGTCTCACCTGTTCTTTCTCTGAAATCCTCATTGTCGGTGACTCAATGCTCACAACTACCATTAATTCACACACACACCTTTCATGCCCTTACTGTTGGCACGGGGCCAAAACCATTTGCCATAATGAACTCTCTGCACCATTTAGTATCATGATCTCACAAGGACACTATGTAGTCACCCTGTCTACTAGAAATAGCTGTCAAGTTTCCCTCATATTGTCATATCCTGCCGTCGTAAACAAAAAAGAGGCACTGTCTTGTATTTTTTTATCTATTTTTTGTTTTGGTCATTGGATTGCGGCCATACTGGGGCATCGTCTTCAAGGGTTTAATCGGAAAAAAAACAATCAACTCCGGTACTTATATTTTTAAAAGTCTGATACTTATTTCATCGGTCACTTTTTGCCGAATCGCTTCGTTACGGGAACATAAACAGACCAATCCCAGTTGTCAAAGGGTGGAGGGACAAACAATGGCACATACGTACATACATAGATACATACATAGTGTGGCTGTGTAGTAAGAAGGTTGCTTCCCAACAACATGGTTACGAGTTCAGTCCCACTGCGTGGCACCTCGGGCCGACCAAAGCCTTGTGAGT
>NC_069000.1:38011415-38011949 GCF_001194135.2 Octopus bimaculoides | reverse complement strand
GTGGGGTAGGTCTGTATTTGTATCTGTGTTTGTCTCCCCACCATCTCTTGTCTACTGATGTTGATGTGTTTACGTCCCCGTAACTTAGCGGTTCGGAAAAAAGAGACCAGCAAAGTATGTTCTAGGCTTACAAAGAATAACTCCTGAGATCGATTTCTTCGACAATAAAAAATATCCTCTAAGGCGGAAAAACAAATCTCTGCATCATACTTAATACATACGCACCGTCAATAGGCCAGTACGAAGTTTTTGTCCTGGGGTAATATCTCTGATGGAGGGGGCCACAGTAACAGTTTACATGCAAAGAAAAGACATGCATCATTGTTTGAATACTCCTATACCGGCAGCATATTTTAGCGCAAAGACATTTGAGCAAATTATGTATTAGGCATCGTTAAGCTTAATGTTGATAATATACATAGATTGATAAAACAAGATCGGCCATAAAACATTCGCTAAAAATGTTAGAACTGGAAGTAGAAACTCCGGTTGCTATTATGAATATATACAAATGATATTGCACAGCAGCCAGGA
>NC_069000.1:38007471-38010962 GCF_001194135.2 Octopus bimaculoides | reverse complement strand
TAGTTCTCGGGGATATTCAGCGTGACACAGTGTGACAAGGCTGATCCTTTGAATTACAGGCACGACAGGGAGTAAGAGTGAGAGAAAGTTGTGGTGAACGAGTACAGCAGGGTTCGCCACCATCCCCCTGCCGTAGCCTCGTGGAGCTTTAGGTGTTTTCGCTCAATAAACACTCACAACGCCCAGTCTGGGAATCGAAACCGCGATCCTATGACCGCGAGTCCGCTGCCCTAACACCAGGCCATTGTACCTCCACACACACACACACACACACACACACACACACACACACATATATATATATATATATGTGTGTGTGTGTGTGTGTATGTATGTATGTATGTATGTACATCGTCTTTTTCTAGAAAGAATTAATATGAAATAATGAAGTTTAATCTCAGGTTGCATTGTAATATTAATTATGACAATTGTTTTTGGTAATGATTTCAAACTCAGTAATTTATGATAACTTGATCGTTGTCAATTGCTGCTGTCCTAAAAATCTGAAGTCTTAGAAAGAGAATACAATAAATAAATATTATTGTTTTGATACTCGTTTAATTGCACAGTTCTCAGAATTGAAACCTGATAGTAAAATTAATTATTAGCTGTGTTATTGACTCTTCTATGGATGAACCGTAGAAATATTTCATTTAACGTTTGTCAAGATATCATATATACACACCATAATGTGTAACAGAGCTTTGTTATTGCATTATTTTCTTTAAAAGATTTTGCCCTTGAGAGAAAAAGAAAAGTATATATATGAAAGGAACATAATTACATTAATTTTGAGAAATTAAAGTAAATATTATTTTAAAAATTCAACTGGAAAGACGTTGCAACACATGTGAATGCACGCAGCAATACAGAGTCACTTCATAAGTTACAGTTAATGTAAAATATAATAAATTTCTTATTATATCTTAACATTGTACTTTTATATTTTTACAGAAAGTATAGCCAGAACAGTTACGTTTAAAAAACAATAAAACTTAACTTACCACATACCGAGATCGATGAATTTTTCGGGGAAATATCGTTATAAAAGAAATGATTGTCGAAAGCATCAGAAATTATTGCTTGATTACACTTTTTTGAGATCAGTGAATTTTCGTCACTGCAAAAAGGATATATGTATTTGCATTGGGAGCCCTTCGTATCGAAGATCGGTGATTGTCGTACGCTGACGAAGGGTAAATACCCAGAAACCCGGGTCCGTGTGTATCACGTCAGGCTGGAGATGGGAAGGATGACTTCCTTTTGCAAATACCGACAGGGCACAGAAAGTGTGTCAATAGCCAGCTGGAGGAGATGTTCTCCTGGGGCTACAAGCTACAGTAGCATTCACCCTTAGGGGTTAGCCGCATTTAAGTGGCAAATATACTTCATTTTGATTTGATTTACAAAAACAAACGTTAGCTCTCTCACAGCTTTGATCCATAGTCTTAACTGGTTGTTTTTTAGGTTTCATTTTAAACGTGGGGAATGAACAGACATAATACATAGTCCATGTTACTCTATACAATTCTTATTGTGCGCATTGGGAGTTAACGTAAATCTGTAGGGGCTATAGCAAAAGTGGGCTCTCGATTATGAAAAAAAGAACATTAGAACACCTGAAGATAGCCGAGCTTGCATTCCTTGAGTAACAGAACGGATTTCATGCTGAACATTGGCACAGTGGGTATGTCCTTGTTTTTTTTATTTACATCCTTCACCAAGAGACTGATAGAATAAGTACTAGGCTTACAAAGAATAAGTCCTGGGGTCGATTTTCTCGACTAAAGGCAGTGCTCCAGCATGGCCGCAGTCAAATGACTGAAACAAGTAAAAGAGTGTGTATAACAAAAGAACTCGACACTTTTAAAAGAAAGGAAGAAAAAGAATGTTAGGAACAGTCAGATAGTCAGGCGAACGGGGAAATGACAGTTGTGAAAGGTATTTCATTGAATAGGCAGGGCAGCATGGTAAAGATGGTACAAAAAAGGGAATTCGGATGTCAGGTATGTGTTTGAGGTAAACGTACACAGAGAGAGATGATGTCAAAAAACTGGGTTAGGTGAGTGGAATACAGCATTAGCTAAAGATACATAGGAGTTTGTAGCATAAGTAGACTAAACTAGTCCTTATATGGAGCGAAAAACACATCGCGAATTGTTGATTTTTCTAATTACACAAAAGACTGATAACATGTAGGATGGTGTTGTAATTTGGTGACACTTCATATGGAAAATTGTCTAAGGTATCATTGTATACGCAGCTTCGTTTAAGACTGATTCATTCCTCGCGGATCCAGGATAATGCGGTACGCTCAGCTGCGAACCATGTTACGCTTACTACGGATTGGTTTATGATAACACAGGTCAGCGATCATTCGAAGATTCTGTTTGTACTTCAGATATGCGCTCCAGCGATCACACACAATGCTCAGCTACCTAGAATGCACTAATTATCGCTTGTGTTTACACCACTGAGCAGCGAGGTTGTGCATGTTTTATACGGATTTATACTCGTACCCATCAACACGGGATCAATGAACAGAAAAAAATATGGTGCCTGATCATTGCAAACGACGCAGACGATGGAAGCATCGCAGTTGTGGACCACGCGTTTAGTGTCAATGACTCTGCTATTCGATCCATTTAAAAAGTGCGAGGAGATGATTCATTTATCACTGATTAATTTACTCGTGTTTCATATCGTTTTTTTTTTTTTTCTAAACCAGTGATGAATGAGAATAGATGTAATATGTTTTCTATTTAGGGGCGATTGAGTGGTAGAAATGATCAGACATTGGAATAAATTCATCTCGATATATAACTATATCCAAATATATTCGTTAATACTAGTGTTCTGCGACCTTTTTCCACTTGCGGTACACTTATATTCTTTTCAAAATTCGGCGGCACACCTGAACTGAAAATATGACTAAAAGTATAGAGAAAAAACTTATATTCAGGTTACACTGCGGCACACCTAGCATCGTCTGGTGGTACGTTGGTGTGCCGCGACATACCGGTTGCGGAGCACTGGTTTATACCTCACTGAGGTTTACATTACTTTTCATCCTTCCGGATAAATAAAACTAAGTAACCAGTCAGGTTGTCAAACCGGCAACATCTTGCTAAACGCAATCTCATTTTTAGGCTTACGTTAGCAATTGTTATGTCTACATGTCAATTGCGAGATACGTGTGGGCTGACGGTGCTGCAAGCGGTGGAGAAGACTGGCTGTAGGTTGACGGCGGTTGTATCGAGGGAATTCAGCATGATGGTGTTGGTGGCGTATGTTAGGATATTGGTCGTGGTCGCAGTGACGTAGAGAGTGTTTGGTGGTCCTTTATCTTTCCTTTTCTGCTTGCTTCACTCATTAAACTGCGCCCATGCTGGGGCACCGCCTTGAAGAATTTTAGCCGAACGAATCGGCCCCAGCACTTATTATTATTTTTTTTTTTTGTAAAGTAAAGCCTGATATTTATTCTATTTAGT
>NC_069000.1:38005831-38007461 GCF_001194135.2 Octopus bimaculoides | reverse complement strand
TCTTTCAGTTTCTGCCTACCAAATCTACTCGCAAGCCTTTAGTTGGTAAGAGGCTATATATTAGAAGACACTTGCCCAATGTGCCACACAGCGGAGGTGAACTCGAGGCTATGTGGTTTGGAAGCAAACTGCTTACCCCACAGCCACGTCTGTGCCTATATATTTACAATACTATATCGATTTGTACTATGATGATCGTTGTCCTTCAAAACATCCTCCAGTTGTGAAAGCAACTTACTTTCAGTCAGCCATACAAAAACACAGTCCCTACATACATAAGGAACCGTACAATATTACATCTTCCTTATTCTTTATCGATTTTCAGCTAAATCTCTACATTACCTTAATGCTAAGTCACTTTGTATGGGATTCTCTTCCAGTCTCGAGAAGCTGTGTACTATATCTGTCCAGATGAATTCGATGAACCCATCTCTCATAATATCCAACGAATCCGATACTAAACAAAATATTTTGTACTCAATTCTTCCTCTACAGAAATTCAACTGCCAATAACTTTATTTCTCTCTCATTTCTTTCTCTCCCCATCACGAACGCATTCATTCTCTGCCCGCCCCTCTTTCTTTGTCTGTCTGTCTGTTTGTGTGCCTCTCTCTCTATCTCTATCTCTCCAAGTTTTTCCTACATGCATCATCCCTGTAAAAGTGTCTACTGCCTGGGACAGTTCAATGAATCAAGCGAATAAAATACATTTCCTCCATGAAGTATCTGATGCCGAGGTAATTATAAAGGAGCTAACATTTATTAGATGTGTAGCAGCGATTTTTGTGAAATACATTAATTGTTTTGGAATATCTTTCAACAATTTGATATGAAAATACCACAATTTGATATAAAATAACTCAACAATTTTTGTTAGGATATTTCTGCTGTAAAACAATAGGCCAATATTCGATAGTTTAAATATTTCATTACACATTGTTATAAGATATTGTATTGTCATCAGGTAGAGGAGTATAATAATGAATTATTTCTACGAGGAAGAAAAACACGAATAAAAATATGTTTATTCGTAAATCAAAAGTAGAAGGGGAAAAAAACCAAGGACAATTATTAATGTCAAAGCGAAGACGACGATAATTTATGTAAATAGTTCTCAGCTGCGTGTTGAGTCTACGATGATAGGAAACGATAGCAGTGACGCAGCTAATATCCTTGAGAAAAGGGATTTGATGTCATAAGTTCTAACTTCCCTTCAATAACAAAGAAGTTAAAATAAGGCAAAAGAAAAACAAATGAAGATAACTTAAAAGCGACACCTATTTGGTTACGCTCTTGTATCCAAATCTCTCGAAATCAAATGATACTAGACGGCTTTGATATTCGTCCTTAATAGAGATTATGTGAGCACCAAGAGCATAATTCTTTCTACTATAGAGGCACAAGGCCTGAAATTTGTGGGGAGGAGACTAGCCAATTACATCGACCCAGTGTTTCACTGGTACTTTTTTTATTTTTAAGCTTGGTACTTATTCTATCGGCCTCTTTTTGATGAACCGCTAAATCATGGGGAAGTAAACACGCCAACAGTCGTTGATAAGCGATGGTGGGCGACAAACCCAGACACAAAGGCACACACTCATAGGTATAGATATATACGATGGGCTTCTTT
>NC_069000.1:38005069-38005821 GCF_001194135.2 Octopus bimaculoides | reverse complement strand
CACACACACACACACACACACACACACACACACACACACACACACCTATATATATATATATATGTACACATTATCTTTTATCTTTTGTTTCAGTTATTTGATTGCTGCGGCCATGCTGGAACGCCGCCTTGCAGAACTTTTAGTCGCATGATACGACCCCAGGACTTCTCATTTTTTAAGGCCTGATACTTGTTCCATCGGTTACTTATGCCGAACCGCTATGTTGCGGAAACGTAAACACACCAACACCGGTTGTCGAGTGGTGTTTGGGGACAAACACAGACACTCATAGGCATAGATATATATATATACGATGGGCTTCTTTCAGTTTCCCTCTACCAAACTCACTCACCAGACTTTGGTCTGCCCCAGGCAATAGTAGATGATGCCGAAGGCTCCACACAGTAGAACTGATCCTAGATGCAAGCAGTTGAGAAGTTAGCATCTTATTTCTTTATTGCCCACAAGGGGCCAAACATAGAAGGGACAAACAAGGACAGGCAAAGGGGTTAAGTCGATTACATCGACCCCAGTACGCAACTGGTGCTTAATTAATCGACCCCCGAAAGGATGAAAAGCAAAGTCAACCTCAGCGGAATTTGAACATAAAGACAGACGAAATACCGCAAAGCATTTCGTCCGGCGTGCTAACGTTTCTTATTTCTTTATTGCCCACAAGGGGCTAAACATAGAGGGGACAAACAAGGACAGACAAAGGGGTTAAGCCGATTACATCGACCCCAGTGCGTAAC